>NC_073303.1:75216054-75521054 GCF_027595985.1 Sorex araneus
CTGAGACTGCAGGGGTCAAGCACTGACTGATAATGGCAGAGGTGGAGCATGACAACCAAGACCGTGATGAGGAAGAGCCTTCAGGAATTTCTGAGCAGAGCTGAGATAAGCTTGGCTAAGTTTATGGCCTAACTCTGTTGACAGTGGAGAGAAAGGGAAGAGAGGGGTGGCAGAATCCTCAGAGGACAACCAGGGTCCAGCTGCAATAATTCTGGGAAGAGGCTCTGAAGTCCATTTGCCAGGAGCGTGGCCAAGGACAGACAGAAGATGAGGCTGCGACAGTTGGGAGGTAAGGCTGCCCGGACAGACATTTTAAAATGTGCTCTCTATCAAACGCTTTTGATTGGAGGTGCTAGCAGGACAAATACATATTGTATGTATTTAATGCTGGTCCCGACTCTTTCTCGGGCTCTTTGCATGAAGCCAAACAGAACCCCATCAGGGAGACTTAATTAAGCTGGGCTCTAAGGCAGCTCAGCCAGCAGCAGTTCCTATACAAATGCTCCTGGAGAATCATCAGATGGCTAATCAAGCCAGACAATGAGAGAAGAGTAAGTGTTGGGAATGGCTCAACAGACGTTGCTATAAATAGAATCCTATTACAGTTTCTTCTGTTTTTTCATTATTTTCCATATTTGTATTGGTAAATGACATGTCAGGACACATTGGTTTTGCACTGAAAGCAGAGGAATCTTCCCTATCTCCAACCCTGGTCATTAGCACGGAGCTCATGCTTATCTGACACGAGCCCTCAGTCAGGAATACACACTCTGAGTGACCTTTATGGAAACTCACTAAATTATTTATAATTCCTCTACAGCTGGTAGAAGGGTGTCTGCTAAAGGAACTCACACAAGGTATTTCACTCTGGCTTTTGTTTCTGTGTCGATGAAGCAGGAGAGATAAAGGTAGAAATTATCTCCTCAATAAATAGCACATTTTAAAGATAAGAGATCAATCTTTGAACAAAAAAGGTTTCAATTTTTTTTCCTGATAGAAAGAAAGAGTCAACAATGTTCATCTTGGTTAACAGTGAGTGGAACACAGAATCTTAGACCTGGTGAAGAGTTACAGTTCATTTAGCAGCTTCCAGATGATTCAAACTCTTATCCCATAATCTTCTCCAACATATAGCATTCCACCCAGGAACTGAAAATGGCCTGAACCAGGATCAGGGATCATTTGAGGCAACTGTGGAGGCTGAAACTGAATTTAAAAAAAATAATTTCTCTCTGTCCCGTTGCCTGGATTAAGTATTTTTCTATATAATATATCACAGTCACACTTGCACAAGTTGGCAGCTGTCATGTGCTCTCTGTCGCCGTCTCAGAAGCTAGTGCACATGGAGAGGACATAACCCACTTGCCCTACGTCTCCAAGAAGAGGGAGCTCTTCTATGTACAGATGTCAACTCACTCTCATTTTGTCACTAGGCTACTAATGACAAAATGAGAGTGAGTATCCAACTGGGATGCCAACTTCCGGAACACCGTGCTGAGAGGGAAGCAGATCTAAAGCCTGGCCATATACGTATTTTGATGTATACCTAGCTTAGTTTTGGTCTAAATTCTGGAATTCATTAAAATACGTAAACACCTAGTAGTAACATTCCATTAAGTTTTGGAGTTTATTAGGATTTTGACAGGCCTAAGTTGGGCTGACTTATTTTTGCTTGGTAAAACACTTTCTTAATAGTGTAAAATTAATAGTGCAAACCAGATTGCAGAGGGAATGTTTAAAATACTTAAAGGACAAATTGTTTTCAGCACTGACAAGCCCTGTAGGAGTGCTGTTTATATAGAAACAAATGACATGCTGCTTGTAAACCATTAGAATTTATTAATTAAATCAGATCTTCCCTACTAAGCTACATTGAACTGGCTTAATTTGAGTTACTGTATTTTTTAAATTTAATTTTATTTTTATAAAGTTGTTCATCATAGTTCATTACAGATAATATTCAAACACCAATCCCACCACCGTGCACCTTCCCACTACCATAAGAGGAAAGTGTGTGAAGATTGTTGTATTTCATCCCTGAGCTTTTTAAATCCTTGTATAAGAGATTACAGGCATGTATTTTAAACCCAAGCAAATGGGTGCTACTTTTGGTACATCAGTGAGCTAGAGTAGAAGCTTCATGGCATTCTGTGTCTATTTTTCTGCAGGTTTATTCATAGGTGAGGCTTGTCTGAGTCTGCGGAGAATGACTCTGGAGGTTTTCTGCTGCCAGGGTTCTGCTGGTGGGATGGGGGGAACCCAACCCGCCCCCCTCCAAATTGACCCGGTGAAAACACCCTGGCCGGGGGTCCTATTTTATTTTTTTAATGAATTAAAAACTTCACTGTTTTTGATTTGCATTTTATGTTAAGTAAAATTAAACTACTTGGAATTGCAAAGGCCCTGTACAATTAAGAATAAGAAAAAATTCTGGATTTTTAGCATAGCCTTTTCATGGAACATCTTTGTGATTTTTGGGTGGTTTGATTTCTCTGAGTCTTAGAGTCTTGTCAGTAAATTGAGGCAGATAAGTGGAGCTTCCTTACTGTGATGACACCCTGTTACATGTAAAGCTGCAAGATGTGCTGCTAGCATACACAGGGCCATTTGCATTTTTATCTAGATAGCATTGTGATAGGTAAAAATGTACAATCCAATATATGATGACTTTTCAGCAACTGTACTACAAACCATAATATCATAAATGAGAGGGGGAGGAGGAAGGGGGGCAGGCTGGGAGGGACGTTGGGAGGGAAACTGGAGATACTGGTGCTGGAAAATTGAGGGATGGGTTTTGGAACATTAACTAAAACCCAATAATGAACAGCTTTGTATTGCTCTATCTCATGGTTACACAATAAAAAACAAAAAGGAAGCAAAAAAAAATATGTCCAAACTAATCTTACAAACCTGAGAGAAATACTCAAGAATAGTGATTTGATTGGTTATAGTAATGTAAAAATTGAAAATTTCAAATTACTGAACACCACTTATTACTGAATTCCCTTTTGTGGATGACACTCAGATCTCCTTTATAACTAAATGTTAAACCCAATAGCATAGACATAGAGATAAAAAGATTATCAATTGAAACATTACCTTAAAAAATAACAAAAGAGTATAGTAGAAATGACATCTGCACTTGTATGTTCATTGTTGCACTGTTTACAATAGCCAAAATCTGGAAAAAACCCAAGTGCCCAAGAACAGATGACTGGTTAAAGAAACTTTGGTACATCTACACAATGGAATACTATGCAGCTGCTTGAAAAAATGAAGTCATGAAATTTGCATATAAATGGATCAACATGGAACATATAAATGGATCATCATGTTAAGTGAAATGAGTCAGAAAGAGAGGGAGAGACAGAGAAAGATTGCACTTATCTGTGGAATATAAAGTAACAGAATGGGAGACTAACACCCAAGAATAGTAGAGATAAGGACCAGGAGGTTTACTCCAAGGCTTGGAAGCTGGCCTCAAATGCTGGGGGGAAAAAGGCAGCTCAGATAGAGAAGGGAACACCAAGTAAACAGTATCTGGAGGACCAGCTCGGCTTGGGAGATGCAAACCAAATGTAGACTATAGATGGAACACAATGGCCACTCAATGTCTCTAGTGCAAACTACAACACCCAAAAGGAAAGAGAGAACAAAAGGGAATGCCCTGCCACAGAGGGAGGGTGGGGTGAGGGGGTGAGGGAGTTGGGGGTGCTGGGATACTGGGATAATTGGTGGTGGAGAATGGGCATGGTGGGGGGATGGGTACTCGATCATTGTATGACTGAAATGAAAGCAGGAAAGTTTGTAAATCTGCAACTGTACCCCATGGTGATTTACTAATAAAAAATTAAAAAATAAAGAATCCTTATTGTGAATTTTTGGGAGAATTTTACATTAAAAATATTTAAGAATAATTGAGATTTAGTTTCATGTAAGATCATTAAGAAAATAATTGTGCAGTTAAAGACTACTTTTATCTAGAGGAAACAACTGACAGAAATATTGGCAAATTCCATAAGTAAAAGAAAGAAAATTCTCTTTGTATTTCTGGAATTGATAACTGATGATATGAGTACCTCATCAAATAAAAAAAAGATATTGGCTTGCCTTTATACTTGAAGAAACAAAAACTGGTGGCAATGTCACAATTGTCTTGGAATTTCAAATTTCTAATGTTTCTCAATGAGATCAGAACCCAAGCACATTTTTCAGATGTGGTAACAGGTCAGATAAAGGTGGTCTTGGCCACGGAAGACAAAGATTATACGCCCCCTCCAGAGCATCCGTGGCCCACTCTGAAGTCACTTGAACAGCAGGATTAAAGCACAACGTCTATTTTAATAAGATCAATGAACTTTTGTCAGTTCATCATTGCTTTGTTTTACAGGTCAGGAAAACAGATTTTTCCACCAGGCAGGGTACAGCAGATGGAGTAGTCTGGATGGAGCTGGATGCGGGGTGCCGGGAGGCCCCCTGGGTTGAGCCCCACCCACATCCTGCTATATAAAGACATCCGCGCTGTAGACAGCCTCCTCTCAGCACATTTGTCTCTGAGCTGTCTGGCTCCTTTGCGTGGTGGGGGCTCACCTCTCAGTCCACAGTGACCTCAGGCTGACTGTCAGTCAGAGGAACCAGTAAGTATTTCTTGGATTGAAGAGGCATGGCTCTGATTAAAGGCTTATTTGCACCCAAATTACATTATAACAAGTGACATAATGGTTTTGAGGTTAGAAGAATACTGAAAAAGCACGATTTGTGAATACGATTATTTGATCTGTTTCCACAGGGGACATTAGAAGATGTGTGGGAGTTCGACTTTTAGAAACGGTCTCTGTTCAGACAAGACGAGCACTTAAGCGGAAAAGGAACAAAAGACACCCTCATTATGGATCAAACTATTTTGATAACAGATGAATTAATGCTGATAGAGAAGAAACCTCTTTTGTCCTTCTAGTGGTTTTTTTTTTTGAGATGGGTTTAGTAAGTGTAGATTCTTCTAAATTAGATAATTTACTTTTACGATACATAATTTACGCTACATTGTACAAATATATTCTTGACATTTTAAAGGTGTTTTAGTAGTATTAAAATAAGGACAGTCTTTGATTTAGAGTAGTCTAGAATAGAGTATACATATGTGTATAGTAATGAAAACAACCTTGGTATAATTAACCATAAAATATGGATACTAATATCACAGAATAATAACTGTATGTTGGGTTACACAACATTCTTATGTTGGCTTACTGCATTGCTTATCTGAGAATAATGAATAAACAAAACATGAAACTTACCACTACACTCAACAACAATCTGATTGAATACAATCAGGTAATTAATCCATGCAGCAATATATATTGAGCACATAGAATATGCATGACTTACGATGACATAAATAGAAAATAGAAAATATAGAAAATTCTTTTTTATGTTTTTGCTTTTTGGGTCATACCCGGTGATGCACAAGGGTCACTCCTGGCTCTGCACTCAGGAATTACCCCTGGCGGTGCTCAGGGGACCATATGGGATGCTGGGAATTGAACCCGGTCGACTTCGTGCAAGGCAAATGCCCTAACCTGCTGTGCTATCGCTCCAGCCCCAATAGAAAATTCTTATTCCTTCACTAAAGCAAATGTATAATATTTTAGTTGTGGAAGCCAGTTTCAAAGGATTTTCTAGAATATTCTTAAAAGAATTAAAATATTTCAACTTCAAAATATTTCTACTGCAGCTAGTATGTTTTTCTGCTGTATAAATGTGTCTTCAGAGAGTGAAACAAATTTTATTTAAATTCTAAGTGAATGGGATCACAATGTCAGGAGTACAGCATGATCAGAGAAGATTTCTCAGAGAAGGAGGAAATTAATAGTTAGAAACTGCTAAGTTGAAAGAACTTCTGCAAAGCAGAGAAGTGTGAGCAGAGGCTTAGAGGTAAAAGATAAAGCTGAAAGAAACTAACCAGTCTGGAGCTCTTTAAAGTGTGTCCTGGTCCTTTCTGAAGGTGGTGGCAGCACCAATGAGCTGTCACACAAATTAGGTCGGGAAGGGGTGCAAGGCAAAATAGACTACTCTCATTTTTCCAGAAAATGAGCATCAACATGAATGAGAATGACACCAGAGCCTATGAGGAATTCTGCTCAGGGCTCTAATTCGAGCCTGTGTGCTGGCTCCAGGGATAACACTCTGTGGCAGCAGCCTTCTGCTTATGTGAGATAGAGCTTTGATTTTCTCGGTGCATATAACATTGCCTCAGTTCCATTGCACAAACGGATGATCATTTCTGTCTTTAAAATTTGGCACCATAGCAGTTTTCTTTTTAAAGTCAAATGTGGATTTCAGTCTCTGTAGCTTTTTGCCCTTGTAATTATTTCCCCACTAACCAGACTAAACTAGAACAGGTGAAAATACCTTGACTCTACCTGCCTTGTGGGATTCGACTTCAGGTTTGCTTTTGAAGAGGGTTACTAGTCCTGATTTGTCTCTGGTCCTTACTCTCCCCCTTGAATCTTTTCCCCCTTACCTTTGGAGTATTCTAGGGAGCGAGGGGTTCCTTACTTTTTTTGCCCTCCATTCCTGTTTTGTCCCAACTATACTATGGAGAATCCTTTATTCTAGACTACAGACTCCAATATTAGAGTGGTTATACTTGTTCCCATTGATTTTCTATCTGGAAAGCTACTGCAAGTATACATAAAATATACATAAATTTGGCCCAATAGAGAATTCTTGCTATCCATGTGTAGCTTCAAGAATTTTCCACCTAATTTCTACTCCCAAGCACTTATACAGAAATTTTAGAGCAGTCAGAACCAAAGAAAATGCCATCATAAGGAGATGCCTTACTAGGTTCCTGAAGAAGGAAGTGAATCTTTTTTTCTTTTTAAGTTTTATTGAATCACCGTGAGATAGTTACAAGCTTTCATGTTTGGGTTACAATCTCACAATGATCAAACACCCATCCCTCCACCAGTGCACATTCCCCACCACCAATATCCTGGGTATACCCCCCCTTTCCCACCCTCCCCCTGCCTCCATGGCAAACAATATTCCCCATATTCTCTCTCTACTTTTGTGCATTATAACTTGCAACAAAGACACTGAGAGGTCATCATGTTTGTTCCATTATCTACTTTCGATACATATCTCCCATCCCAACTGGTTCCTTCAGCCATCATTTTCTTAGTGATCCCTTCTCTATTCCATCTGCCTTCTCCCCTCAGGAAGTGAAGTGAATCATTTAATTTATGTCAAGTCACCTACTAAAGGATCCATATACAGTTTAGGAACCAGTACATGGCAGATTCTGGAACCAGGCAGTGAAACCTCACCTCTACCACTATCTAGTGATGTAGTCCCTGGATGTGACTAGACCCTCATACTACTTTATCTAGTATCTCATAGTATCTGCACACTAGATAGTTTTAGACCACATAGGGTGAATTTCAAATGTAGGAGTTGGTAAGCGTAAAGCATTTGCACATAGTAAATGCTCAATAAATATTGGTTGTTATTTCAATGATAATATAATTCAAATTACAGGCTGGAGGAGAGACAGTAAATATACCACAGTTTGATAGAGATATCTGTGGTATGTGGACTTCTGTTGCCCTGGAGATCATCTTATATATGGCTTACACTTCTCTGCCCTTCCTCAAACATTTTTTTTTTGATGGTGGCTGGGGTCTGGGGGGCTGGGCTCTATTTATCCAAGCTCAGAGTCACTCTTGACAGTGATAGGGATTGAATCAGAGTTGGCCACAGTCAAGGAAAGTGCCTTAACCCCTGCACTATCTCTCTTATTTGCTGAAGATAACTTTTTTTGGTGTGTGTGGGGGGGTGGGGGGTGGCGGTGGTGGCACGCCTGGTTTAGCCCTGGCTCTGCATGTCAAGTCAAGGGATCACTCCTGGTGGGCTTGGAGGACTATATGGGCATTCTATATGGGGGTCAAATCTGGGTTGGTCACATGCAAGGCAATAGCCCTAATCACTATACTCTCTCTCTGGCCTTTTAAGAAACTTTTGATGGTGTGAGTCAGGACGCATGTGTGTGTGTGTGTGTGTGTGTGTGAGTGTGTGTGTGTGTGTGTATGTGTGTGTGTGCGCGCGCACAGTTTGAACTGAGACCTGCAGTCTGAAAACCACTGAACTAAAATGAACGTATTCAGTCTACTTAATTTCTATAGTATGAATTACATAGCAAACGACTTTTCTCTTCTAGGTTGCCTGATTCACAGTTCATCTCCACTCTAATATAAATTTAAAGTTATTCACTGATATTGATAGAATTAAATATCAGAATGGAGCCTAAAGAGAGTTTGGTGTCGTAGACATTGATCGAGCCGTGGGGTCAGACCTGTGAGGTTTGTTCCTATTTGCTCCAGTACCATGGTGTGGATACTTGAGGAGCACTGTAGCATCTGAGTTGCATCTCCCCATTGAAGAAATGAGGTAAATGAGGTACCTAAGTTCACTGCAGTGCTCCAACACTTAAAAATATATGTCACCTTGTAATTTCACAGGCTACATGCAGAAGCGTTCAAAGTAATGAACTAGACAAGTGTTCTTTTAAAATTTCTGAATTCTAGCTTCAAACACTATCAATTAACGGAACGATCTGGATTTGAGCAAAAGTGAACTGACTTTTGAGGGTGAATGCAACCATTTATCTGTCATATCCAGGGAAACCTTCCCTTTAAGGTTCATACTGAGTCATCCTTTAAGAAGATGCATTTGAAAAATATCTGAGGAAGAACTCCTCTGTTCTTGTGAACATTTAACGATGCATTAAGAAAGGGGCAAATGAATACATTTTGATTTTAATTTCTTGAGTACCTTAGGGGTAGAACTGACGCTTTATATAACATATATATTCTCAGGTACCAGAGTAGTTTGTTTGCTATGGACACTGCTTCTGTAGGCAAATGAAACTACAGTTCTGTAATTGCAAATAAAGATACGACCCCAAAAGTGAATGCTTTATTTAAAGGACTCTGGCCATAACCTGGCATATAAATGATATCACATTTAAAAATGGGAAGAGACATAATTTTTCTTAAGCACATCAAAAGACATTTAATATCATTAGGTATCAGAGACCTGGATATCAAAACCACAATGAAATGCCACTCCAAAGCCACTGGGATAGTTAGAATAAATAACATAATAACCAATACTGGTGGGTTTATAAGAGGAATTGGAATTATCCAAGTTGCTGTTCAAAATGTAAAATGGTACCACCTCATAAAAAGATAGACTTAAATATGATCAAGGTACATACCCAGGAAAAATAAAAACGTATGTCCACGTAAACACTTACATTCAAATGTTCATTGCAGTGTTCTTTTCTTCTATCTTGTGTGGTGGTGCTGGGAATTGAACCCAGGGACTCAGACATGCAAAGCAAATGATGTATCACTGAGCCACAGCCCTGACCCTCACAGCAGTATTCTCAACAGCCCAAAGCTGGCTATTAACCTAAACATCTATTTAAACAAAGAATTAAAAAATAACATGAAATAAAATTACATGAAGAAGTATAGGTTACCATGAGGATGAATCTTGAAGTCATTATGCTTTTTGGAAGAAGCCAGTCCCAAAAGAACATTTAATGCCTATCTATGTTGAAAATCAAAAGAAAAGTGCAAATTTCCAAAGAGCTAGAAAACAGTTACCAGTTGCCTAGAGCCGGGGGATGTGCAGCAGGAGATGGAAAGTCTGGGATGAGGATACGGAGTTTCCTTTAGGTGTGTTGATGGATGCATAAATCTGTGTATATTCTAAACTATACGCTGAGGAGAAGAAGTCACAATAAAAGCCAGATCCCTGGGATGTCCCATTCTGTAGTTACTGTGCAAGGTCTCTAGTAATCACAGAAAGCTCTAGTAGGGAGGCCTAACACATTGGTGGCTACAACTATCCTGAAACCTTACATACTTTGAACCTTGTCTTCAAAGCTCTTCTTGCTAAACTCCAATTTCCTCAAGGGAAATGTTGAGCTGTGGTGAAAAGCTAATTTGTACTGCCAGTTGAGCTCTGCAGTATGGGAAAACTTTCTTATCCATTTCTGTCCCTTAACACTTGAAAAATTCCATGAAGAACATCATTGAACAGCTTCAGTAAAACATGGACAAACTACACACTACAGAAAGGAGTTCGTGTGGTTCTCTGATCTATGCACATCTTTTCCTTAAAAAAAGCACTTAGAAGTGAAAACAATGCTGTTTTTAACAGCCTTGCTCGCTTCCCCCCCTTAGACATATGCCAGAATGATAATGCACATCTCATCTTATTGGGCCACACAATTTCATCTGGTCAATCTGTAATTTTGGTTTTGGATTCCACACCCAGCAGCACTATTCAGGGCTACTCGTGGCTCAGTGCTTAGGGGTTGCTCCCTGGCGGTGCTCAGGTAACCAAACTCAAGTCTCCCACATGCAAGGCATGCACTTCAGTCATCTCAACTGTATCCCCAGCCAAACTTGCTTAATTTTAAAGTATTTTCAAATGCGATAGCACAGGGGGTAAGGCGTTTGCCTTGCACGCAGCAGACCCGGGTTCGATTCCTCCGTCCCTCTTGGAGAGCTGGGCAAGCTACTCATAGTATCCCCCCCGCACAACAGAGCCTGGCAAGCTACCCATGGTGTATTTGATTTGCCACAAACAGTAACAAGAAGTTTCATGTGGAGATGTTACTGGTGCCCGATCGAGCAAATCAATGAATAATGAGTCACAGTGATACAGTGATGTTGCACTTATAAAAATGGGAACTAGGGGCTGGAGTGATAGTACAGTAGATAGGGCGTTTGCCTTGCACGTGGCCAACCCAGGTTCGATTCCCAGCATCCCATACGGTCCAAGCACAGACAGGAGTAATTCCTGAGTGCAGAGCCAGGAGTAACTCCTGTGCATAGCCGGGTGTGACCCCCCCAAAAATAGGAACTATTTGAATTACAAATATGATAATAAACGTAAACATTTATATTTATTACTGTTCTGTCAGCTAGTTGAAGGTGCAGGACATACTTCATGACTGCATATGCAGGCAGAAAGGTAGTAGAACTAGCAAAATGCTCAGTAATTTTTTTTGGGAAGCACATACTGCAGAGCTTATCCCTGGCTCTGTGGTCATGGGTCACTCTTGGTCCTGCTCAGGGCACCAGACATGGTGCCAACGATTGAACGGGAATTGGATACAGGCTGACATAATCATGTCACATCCTGTATTGTTTTTCCGGTTCCAGAATTCCCAGTTTTAATCGTAAAACCAACTGGATGAGTTAATACCAGGCATTGAACTCCATTTTAACTTTAAAGGTCACTCATTAGCACTGTAGCACTGTCACTGTCACTGTCATCCCGTTGCTCATTGATTTGCTTGAGCGGGCAAGTAATGTCTCCATTGTGAGACTTGCTGCTACTGTTTTTGGCATATTGAATATACCAGGGGTAGCTTGCCAAGCTCTGCCGTGTGGGTGGGATATTCTCGGTAGCTTGCTGGGCTCTCCGAGAGGGAAAAGGTTACTCATTACACCTTACTTAAGATGTCTTATTTTACTTTACTTTTATTGAGGTAATGTTGGTTTTCAAGACTGTATATAATTTTTTTTCTTTTTTTGGGTCACACCTGGGGATGCACAGGGGTCACTCCTGGCTTTACACTAAGGAATTTCCCCTAGTGGTGCTCAGGGGAGCATATACGATGCTGGGAATCAAACCTACTTCAGCTGCGTGCAAGGCAAATGCCCTACCCGCTATTGCTCCAGCCCCAAGACTGTATATGATTTAGAGACACAATTTCACCTCTTTTCAAAATGCTTTTTACCACACTGTACCACCATTCAGGACTAACACCTCTGCCCACCAGAATTTCCTTTGGTGTGAGCTTAATAGCACTGTGGGCCTGGTGACTTGGCAGATTTAGTGAATATCCTTCACAATACTTTTTTTTCCCTAATGAATAATCTACTTCCCAAGGTTAGTGCATCTTGGTAATGGGTCAAATCTGGTCTTGATCTTTCATCAAAATTAATGAAACCCTCTAGGTCTTTTTTCCCCCCTGACTCTTCATTCTTCTTTACCTTTTTGTCCATTTACCACCTGCCATCTTGCCCTGCTGTTTTCATTTCATCTACTTCCTCCAATTCTCTGCCACTTGATTACAGTTATTTTAGTCAAGTGCAACCAAACATTACATGCAATGGCACTTGCATTTTAACGTTTTTATCTCCATGTGAGCTTTTGCCTGGACACCCCTTTGATTTCATTATGACCATTCTAACCTTTAAGTTCTACCCTCCACTCATAATGGACTTCTTCCAGTTCCTGGAAAGTCTAGTTTCTGGAAGCCAAGAACACCATATGCTCACTTAAATCTGAGCTTCCTACATGCTCTTTCCTCTGCCTGGCTGTTCTGTCCCTTTCTATTAACTCGTCGACTCCTACTCCTTTTTCAGCTTTCTCCATTCTTCCAGGGTCTTTTCCAACCAGAACCCTTGGTTCCTACAGTAGACTCTGCCCACTTCCTATAAGCTCTTGTACCTTTCCTGCTTATCACAGACTCCATAAGTGTCTGATTTTCCGTGAAATTTGCTGCCACATGGATGAAGCTGGAGTGTATCATGCTGAGTGAATTCAGTCAGAAGGAGAGGGACAGACACATTGATCTATCTCACATCCGGGGTATGAAGAAGCAGAATAGGGGAATAAGATGCTTAAAGGTACCCCAAACTGAGAACCTATCTTCATTAGGAAGCTTATCATGGGGGTAAGAGGGCATGTGAGAAACCCTGGGACAGTGGTGGAGAGAAGCAGATACCTAGTTGGAGGGTGAGGTACTGGTATAGTTCATGCATTAAATCTTACTAATAATAGTCTGTAAACCACAGTGCTCAAGATAAAAATTCAAAACACAATGCAAGGTGATAATGTCAAGTGACCAAAGAGAAACTACAAATCTGAATATATGACTACTCTTCTCTTATCACCTTCTAGGTTTGTGTAGTGAAGACATATTAAAATATTTGCTATTCCAAGCCCAAGTCTGGAAACAACCCAAGTGCCCAAGAATTGATGACTGGATAAAGGAGCTATGGTATGCACAATGGAGTACTAGGCAACCATTATACAAGATAATCATGAAATTTGCTGCTACATAGGTGGATCTGGAAAGTATCATGCTGAGTGCAGTAAGTCAGAGGCAGAGGGACAGACAAAGAATGATCTCACTCATCTACAGGATGCAAAGAAACACAGTAGGGGGGGATAATAAATGTGCAAAGACAATGGGAATTAAGTGCAAGAGAACTGGACCCTAGTAGAAAGACTTCCACTGTGGGGGGGAAGGGATAGGTCAGGGAAGGTCCCCATTATGACAATGATAGAGGGAAGAGTTCACTCTGGCAAATACTGGGTGCTGAAAGGAGGTAAAGTGACATGCATGGTACCTTATCATGGCACCTTAACAACTGTGCCTAAAAGGAAAATAAAATTCAAGGAACTAATAATGTCTTATATTGGAACTTGTACATCTGAAACATGAATCATGAATAACTTTGTAACTTTGAAATTCACAGTGATTCCATAAAAAAATTTTTAAGTGCCTTCCATGGAGTCAGGCTAGGTGGCAGGAAGGAAACTGGGGACCCTGTGGAGGGAAGTGGACACTGATAAAGTGATTGGTACATTGCACCTCTGAAATGCAATCATGAATGACTTTGTAGCTTTGTAATTCACGATATTTAAAAAAGCTAAAATTTTTGCTATTTCAGAGGAATGGTATTAAAAACACATTATTTCCCTAAGCACTTGCAAGCTCTCTGAAGGGTTTGATCATATACACATAATAAACACATAGTAATTGTCCCATAAATATTTATTGAATAAAGAGTAAAAATATTAATACGAGCACGTTTCTCAATGACACATAAAAAGTCAATCTTTGAACTAGGTGCAGTGAAGAGCAGGCATTTCATAGAAATCATACTCTTTCAATTTACAGAATCATTTTATATGTTTACCTATGTGTCTTGTGAGCAGGGAGGAGGCACAATCCTTTGTGGAATCTCATTCATCCAGTAATAATAATTGATCAAGTAAGAAAAGCTATAATGATGATTCTGGGAGCAAAGAAAATATAAACACCATTTTTCAGAATTAAAAAATATCGTCTCATAATACTGTTTAACTGCATCCAACTGACTCATATGCATCATGATTTCTGAACCATGGAGTGTAATCCATAAAGAATAGACACTATGCTGGAATTTTCCCCAAATGACAATAATTTTTAAACTATCATCAGAAATTATATATAAAAGTGGTGGAAACGTTTTAACCTAATGTCACAAAAAGTCAATTCAGATAATTCAAACCTCTAATTTCTCAACTGACTCCTTTAAAGTCTTTCAGTGAGAACATATTGATTCTGTATAGCTTGTTGTGGGTTCTTTTGTTGCTATTATCACTGGCTTTACTTGGATGATAATTTAGATTTCACTATCTATATGGTAGCCTCTAAGACACAGAGGCCACTGAAAACACCACATATGATAAGTTAAAATTGAGATCTGATGTGAGTTTAAAGTATAAGCATGATTTTGGCCATTATGAAACAGAGAATGCAAAGTATTAATGTTTGTTATATTAATTACAGGTAGAAATAATGACAAGTGGTATATACTGGTGAAGCGTTAATTTCATAGCTACTAGTATATTTAAATTATAGATTGCATTACATTTTATTTGACTACTGCTACAGATTCCTGAAGAGCTGATTAATGAGTCTGTTGAACAAACTGACCCACGGTCTTCTCAGTTATATCCAATTAATTAATTTCTTGTCAAATGGTATGTTAGCTCCTAGAAATTGAGAGAAAAGCCAAATATATCATGTCTGAAAACTTGTCTAGTGGAATATTTTGTCTAGTCTAGTGGGGACAGCTACTGACATAGAGCTGAATTTTTTGGTGGGGGGGGTCACACCAACAAAGATGAGAACTTTCATCTCAGGGATTACTTCTGCACGCAGAAATCACTCCTGGTAGTGCTCTGGGGACATAGGAGATGCTGGAAATCAAACCCAGGTTGGTGCGTGCAAAGCAGTACCTCACCTGCTGTACTATCCCTTCATAACTCAACAATTTTCACAATAAAAAATTAACAGAGTATGTCAAGATGACACTGAAATACAGAAGAAGAGTAGATAATCTTTGTAAGATGGGATGCTGAGAAAGTTACAAAGGCTTCTCTGAGGACAGATTTCAAAATTAAGTGATGGTAAATACTTTCATTTGTCCAGTGGTCATTCAACTGTCTTCGGGAAGTCATGTCTAAGAAATGAAAGATATCAAAGTTGGGTGAAACATTGGCTCTAATTACATAAACAGAAATTCCAAGGAAGGAAAGAAATGGAGGGTAGAAGCAAGAAATGGAGATCTGGACATAACATAGCGGCAAGGGTCAAGGTTCTTGAAGGACCATCTGTGGTGTAGATGGGAAATATCTGTATATATCTAAACCACTAGACCCAACACTACTGAAAGCATGAGGCCCAAATGAAATCCCTTAAACTTAAATATATATCAGTCAAGGATTCAGGCTGGGGGTGTGGTAGGGGCCCTGGGGTCATTAGCGAAGGGATGGGTCATGGACTGGATTGAAGGTGGGAACGTTGTCAGTCTAAAACCTCATTGTAAACAACTTTGTAAATCACGTCTAAATAATTTTTTTGATTTTGTTTTTTGAGTCACACCCAGTGGTGCTCAGGGCTTACTCCTGGCTCACTCCTAGTGACTTGGGTTAACATATAGGGTGCTGGAGATCAAATCCCAACTAGCCATGTGCAAGGCAATCACCCTACCTACCATACTCTCTCTCCAGACCCTTAAATGTTTTAAAATGCTAGTCTTAACATGGCCCTTTAACCCTACCTATCATATATTGATCATGCTCCCTTCTATCAAAAAGTGATTTTGCACACACTCGTCTCCCCACTTGGAATGATTTCCCTTTCTTTATATCCTACTCTCTTCTCCAAGGTCCTCTGACTGCTCGCTTTTTTCCTCTCTGTGAACTTGGAGTTGTTCACCTGCAACTATCCTCATGACTCCTGTCTCGGGTGTATTACTCACTGTCGGATTCAAGTCAGTCTTGCTATCTCTCTTGCACTTGAAGAGACTGTCTTTATGTTGTTGTTGGCAAGGCAATTAGCACAGTGTCTGGCACTTAGTAGACACTTAACACATGTTAAGTGATTGAATAAATTGTAACTCCTTGAGAATTGTGCGAATCTGGTTAAGTACTGATCAGGGCTCAGTCCTTAAGGATAATTATATTGCCCAGACTTAAGAGAGAGAACAAAAGCTGAATTTTGGATTGGGAATGTGATTCAGTGGTATAGCTTATGTGTTGCATGTGTAAAGCTTGGGCTTGATACCCCACCATTGCCAAAAAATGCGAAATTTTCTACAGATTTCTCCTAAAATAAAATGTCATATATGTAAAATGGACATCTGTATGTCATCTGAGTTGGATGTGCTTACTGGGTGTGGAGGAACCTAACCTTACTCATTTTCATTTTATTTTAACAACTTAAAAAATGAATAATATTAAAAAAATTAAGATTCATTTTAGGGAATGAGATAATAGCTTTCCTGATTAAGATGGATCAGTTCTTCCTTTTTTTCCTCTTCCACTTTTTCAACAAACTTTTCTACCGTCTAAAAGAAGATGCCCCAATTCAAGAAGCATTTAGATGGTCTAAATAAATAAGCAAATAAAGATAAAATAATTAAATAAGTAAACATCTCATGGACATTTAAAAAATTCCCCTAAAGGTTTCTAATTTAATAGGGAGGAAGTATCTCAGACATAAGTAAAAGTTATTGTCAATTTTTTTCTGGTTTACACTAATAGGAAATTAATATCCTGTGGACAATAAGGAGAATGAGATAGGAAGCTAAATGTTACAGCATTTAGCTTCCACTTGCATGGAAAAACACCATTAAAATTTTGGAATAAGTAGAACTTAGAAGCAATTGAGGAAGTAAATTGCATGAACGTACAGTAAAAGATTTTCCATCTTTGATGTCACATGACCAGAAATGTGACCAGGGGCCATCCTGGGAAACAGGATGCAGAATGAAAAACAGAATTAAAAAAGTAAGGTATTTTAATTACTTGTAGTATGGCACTGAAGATGGCATTGAAAATCGCTATCTCTAACATTCAAGCAATACTTTACAGGTTTATAAACTAAGACACATAACAGAATTCTCACACAATCCCATGGGTTAGCTACTACTCTCATTACAGATAAAGAAACTCAGGCTAAAGTAAGTATTATCTTAGGTGAGGTGTCCTAGAAGACTTAGAGACTCTTTTTCAGTCATGTAGAGCACTTAAAGAAAGTGAAGAATACAAAATGGGAGAAGGGTAAAAATCACTCTAGAATACAGCCTCAGCAGGTGACGAGCTTGATCCCACAGGGAACTCTTTCCAGACAGAGAGGGCTGCCTGAAGAACAGCGATTGCTCAAGATAACACAACGATGTAACAACTATGCTTTGGAACCAAATCTACTGATTCCAAATTTAGTGCTCTTTAAAATAAAATTGAATGGGAACCAATGATTTTACTTTACCCTTCTCCTCAAAGTTTATTGCTGTGTGCAGAGGTGGAATTTATTAACCATATGGCACCGCACTTTCCAAACAGTGTTTTGATGTTACTGATTATATTGTGTTAATGAGAAAACATGACTGCAGACTTGCTTTCTGATTCTTTGTAGTGAAATCCAGAAGTGAATCATCCGTACTACTTGTTAGAACAAAAAGGCTCAATTTGATAACTTACAAAGGACCACAGTTCTAAAATCCTGGGTAGCACTGTAGCACTGTCATCCCCTTGTTCATCGATTTGCTCGAGCGGGCACCAGTAATGTCTCCATTGCGAGACTTGTTGTTACTGTTTTTGGCAAATCAAATATGCCATGGGTAGCTTGCCAGGCTCTGCCATGCGGCCACGGTACTCTCAGTAGCTTGCCAGGCTCTCCGAGAGGAACAGAGGAATCGAACCCAGGTCGGCAGTGTGCAAGGCAAATGCCCTACCTGCTGTGATATGCTCCAACCCACATTTGAAATTATAAAGTTTTATTTTTTTTAAAACTTTATTAGTGATAACCAAGCAATGTATAAAAACCAGGTGTCTACTTTATACAGGTCACACTTATATCTATTCAAGTACAATAGGTACCCAAATGGAGTTACTAATCACCAAAGTCTCTTACTATACCTGTCACCCTCTTCTGAAAAACAAAACAAAACAAAACAAACAAACCCACCTTTCAGGGAAAACCAGAAAGCTACCAATATATAGGTATTGGCTTTGAACCATCAAAACCTAGTTTCTGTAACAAGAAATTCAACTTCCCTAAAGCATCATGTACCAGATTTTACAGGGATCCATCCTCTTAAAAAATCCAGAATCATATATTCTACACATGCTCAACTTGTCAGGCTCATGAAGGATTAATTTTCTGGATGAAGCTAAATGCAACCTAAGTTGTTGTAAATGCTACAGTTAGCTCTAAACGTACCACAAACCACCTGACCAATCACTGACTTTCTAGGCCAAGATTTTAACAATATGGTCATGTATGTGCAGTAAAGTTAATATAAACAGGAGATTATGTTCTGGGAAATGTATCGCAGGTGACGTTGTCACTATGTAAACATCATAGCCTATAATTACACAGACAAAATTGGTATAGCAAACTATACACCTAGGTTATTTGGTATAGCCTTTTGAGAACACCACTATATATGAAGTTTGTTATTTATTAAAATACCACTACGTGATACGCAACTATAATACACTGAATGGGCCTACGGGAAAGAAAAGAGGGAAACAATGAGTATAACAGAGGCCTGAAGAGCACTGATGTCACCAAAGATCTTAACATGTAATATGCTGGCCTCGGACACTGGAGAGATCAGAACTGCAGTCAAAATATTCCTTAAATCTTGGGTAACTAAATAATTTACTAAAACTCGCTTTTGTTTGAATTCATTTATAGAATACATTTACATTTTAAAAAAACTGCCATGAAATTAATCATTGTTACGTGGGAGTATCTCTACCATCCTGTGCAGAGAATGATACAGATGAATCAATTCAGTTGTAGATTACCCACTGTTGAGTATTGATTACTTTTGCATTCCACATAAATATTTAATAGTAAGTTCTGCTATAAAACTAAGATTAATATAGCAGAACCATAGGGCCTGTAATATTTCAGCTATACTTTATATCATAGTGGCACAAGTATAAACAAAGCATAAATATAACGGAATGTGTAATTTTACTGACAAATAACATAAATCCTTTTTCTGATTAGTAGAAAGCAGTAGAAATGTCATAAAAGGTATGGTGCAATTGTGAAATGAGGAAATATTTGTTTTAAAAGTGACGTCTGAAAAGAAGATCCCTTCAAAAGGTTTAAAAACTGTTTGCATTTAAGTCAAATCAAGAAAAGCTTGCAAATTTTAAAATTAATGTCAGCTACAAATATTTTTGAGTACCATATGAACGAACTGAAAAGCATTACTAGATACTTTTTTTTTTTGTCAATATTTTTTTTGCCACACCCAGCTGTGCTCAGAGATGCCAGCATTGAACCTGGGTCAACTGGGTACAAGGTAGGCACTTTACCAGCTGTATTCTTTCTCCAGTGGCCTAGCGAAGAATTTTTAAAAATAGCTTTATTAATGACAGGGAAGACAGAATTATCACTATAATGAGACTCAAGACAAAATAAAAACTAGTGCAATAGATTTTAGATAACAGAGTTGAAAATTTATCTATATAAATGAGAGTAGGCATTATGTTATATTGTATTAGATGATTCTTAATTTCTTTATTTCCATGAATTAATACTATATAGCAATCAATCATCACAAATTGACTATTATAAATTGCATTTTCCATTCCTCTAAGTTTTCTTGGAGCAAGTAATATGAAGTAAATTTGTTTTATACCTATTAAGTAGCTGACTGTAAGAGGGGGTGGGAGGGACACCAGGGATATTGGTGGAAAGAAGGCCACATTGGTGGTGGGATTGGTGCTGGAACATTGTATGTCTGAAACAACTCTACTGTGAATAGCTCTGTGAATCACAGTGTTTTAATAATTTTTTTTTTGCTTTTTAGGTCATACCCGGCGATGCACAGGGGTTACTCCTGGCTCATGCACTCAAAAATTACCCCTGGCGGTGCTGGGGGAGGGACCATATGGGATGCTGGGAATTGAACCTGGGTCAGCCTTGAGCAAGGAAAATGCCCTACCTGCTGTGCTATAACTCCAGCCCCTTAAAAAATACTCTAGACTCTGATCCACAGCTTGGAAACTGTCCTCATATGCTAGGGGAAAAGGCAGCTCAGATAGAGAAGGGAACACCAAGTAGAGGATGTTGGGAGGACCCATTTGGGTTGGAAGATGCGAGTTGAAAGTAGACTATAGACCGAACATGATGGCCACTCAATACCTCTATTGCAGACTACAACACCCTAAAGGAGAGAGAACAGAGGGGAATGCCCTGCACAGAGGCAGGGTGGGGTGGTGGGGGATGGGATGGGGGTGGTGAGAGGGATACTGAGATCATTGGTGGAGGTGAATGGGCACTGGTGGAGGGATGGGTAAACGATCACTGTACGAGTAAAATGCAAACACAAAAGTTCATAAGTTTGTAACTGTACATCACAGTGATTCTCTAATAAAAAATAAAAAATAAATAAATAAAATAAAATAACTTAAAAAAATCACTGCCTATAAAAAAATACCCTAGACAAAAAATGAAAGAAAACCACATATTGGAAAATTCTTAAGTTTTCTGTTATCTTTACTCTTGATTAGATATGAGAAAATTATGCCAATTGCTAGCATCGGAATCCTCCCTTCTCCGACTTGAGTCCTGACATTTCAGACGTGCGGCATCTCAGATATACAGATGTGCAGTGGGAGTCCTGGAGAAAACAGCTTGCCTGATTTAGAAAATGGTGGAAGTTCAGCTGAGAGGCACACCAAGTTTAGCTTTTGGAGAAAAGCTCTGGCTCTAGATTTACAGCCACATTTGAACAGAGATTCAAGGTTGTTTCAAATTCTTCTCATCAAATTTCATTTTGAATCTCAAATTCTAAGAATAATATAAAATTAATATGAAGACGCAATGGAGCGCTAATGAATAGAGTGCTGATACTTTGTCAATTATTGTTGTCATTAATTGTTTCAGGTGGTTCATCTGGTCTCTCTTAAAAGAGATTTCACTATAATTTCATGTTGCCCACATCTCAGGGCTTATGCTCACAGGAGGAGCTCCCTAATTTCTTCATAATGTAAAGCAGTAATGCTGAGAATTTCCACATTTATATGTTAGTAAGAATAAGGGGAGGTAAATTTTCTATAGTTCATTGTTTGACATGTTCTACTTTGTTCAGTCCATGGAAAAAGTCTGTACGTACATAAGCTATGCTGAACTAGCTTCAACTTTTTTTGGAAGATGATAAAGTTTGGTTCATAAACTCCTTTTATGGAAATACCTTTGTGTCTGTGTTTGGGTACCATATGTTAGGTATTGTTCATTCTGGTGGAAGGCTATTAACTGTGGACAAATATTGGAGGTTGACGAGAGGAACCATGCCGGATTCCCAATCAAATACTAGATTCTGACCCAAATCATCAAAAATAATTGCATCAAGATCAAATTATTATTATTATTATTATTTTGCTTTTTGGGTCACACCCAGTGATGCTTAGGGGTTACTCCTGGCTTTGCACTCAGGAATTGCTCCTGGCAGTGCTTGGGGGACCATATGGGATGCCGGGGATCGAACCCAGGTCGGCCGCGTGCAAGGCAAACGCCCTACCCGCTGTGCTATCGCTCCGGCCCAAAGATCAAATTATTTTTTAAATAAATATACAAGAAATGTTTATGAGTAACATTCAGAAGAAATATTACATTTGTACATATACATAAGAGAAGTATTTGAATAATTTTCCCAATGTACAGCATATATTAACTTTCTGCATCAACTTCAGCTATGATCATAAAACAGTTTCATTAAAATTTCTTCTCTGACACTTATACATTAGCTGAAAATTAAAATTTATAAAACTGTCTGAAGACTTTTATACCATGAAAGTCTCTATCAAATAAATTCTTATAAAACAGAATCTGTGTATTGTACTATAATTACTTATTTGACTCTCTTGGGTAGAGAAATTTTTTGTAATTTGTTAAATCGAACAAATTAATGATAATTTATTAAATATAAATGACATGATCAGCCCAAATGAGTTTAGTCTTTAGATGATGTAAAATTAGATTTGTCACAACCATACATGAAATTTTTCTGTTACTGCAATTTATTTAACAACATTTCTTATTCCTCCATGAGTTTTTATGACAATACAAATGGTGGCATACAAAATCAGACTATGTCTCCTTCCTTCACCATGCACATGATCCTGTTTGCCGGAGTGCTGTTAGTTGTAGACAGCTAGACCTCAGTATACACTAAAGGTTAGGTTTTGATATCTGGGACACATTATTGGGTGTTAGGTTGCATATTCAGTCTTTGTTTTCTCATTCTGATTTTGAAAATTCATATTTCATGCCGAGGTAACAAAGATAAAAGATGCCCTGAAGTTGTTCAAAAACTACTGAAAAATGAATATCAGAAAGCTACTTCTGAAGAGCATATTTGCTGACACTTCTCCAAGCAATATAACGTTACTGGTGCCCGCTTGAGCAAATCGATGAGCAACAGGAAGGCTATAGTAAAATATTTCTAGTAATATGTAAGTTTCTTGAGGCGAGAAATGAGATTTTTTTATTACTGTATTTCTAACATTTAACAGAGCTCACAACTTTTAATGAATTCTTAAGTAATCGTGGAAAACAGGTGAATTAATAAAACAAATGACAAGAATAATAAATTCTAGGAGAAAGTAAATAAAAAGCAGCAGCTATACAATGTTTTGTCTTATCTTAGGTATTTTGCATAGTAAGGCTGAAATCCATTGTTTAAAGTAGTACAACTCAAGGTGCGATCTGTTAATCTGCTCATCTGAAAATTGTTGCTAATCTATAACAAGGTAAGTATAAGTGTTGGGAATATGTATTGAGAATTTTTAAAGCAATTTAACATTGCCAGACAGTCAAGAACATAAACATGCTTATTTCAACTTATTTTGCATTTTTGTTTATAAAAGCATTGGTATATAAGGAATCTGAAATTACAAATTCATCCATCCATCCATCCATCCATCCATCCATCCATCCATCCATCCATCCATCCATCATCCATCCATCCATCCATCCATCCATCCATCTATCCACCCACCCACCCACCTGAAACTGGGGTTCCTTCTATAGAGAATTTGGAAAGTGCTACTGTAATCCCCACTTTCCTGGTAAAGAAAGCAAGATTGATGAGTCAAGTAGCCAGTATGGACTGGATGGTTGAAGCCAATGGCCTTAATCACTTTTATATTTGGAAAACAGATAAATCTTTTAGTTAAGGGCTTGATTTGCTAGTCTATTTTTATTTATAAAATGCAAATAGCAGGCATCTGGTTATTTTTCTATACCCACAATGCAAATTGGGCTTCGCAATGTAAATAACAGCCTCCCCAGGAGCAGCAAAATTTAGGATTCATGCCAGAAACTAGGAGATACAGGAATAAACACACAGGAAACAAATGAAAGGGGCAGCCATCTGCAGTGGGGCAGGCCTAACTTGTGATATATGATGAGGAGAATGAGTGTTAAGGGAGAGAGAATTCAATTTACTTCCCACAGAGAACTCTGTTCTCCCCTAGCTCTGCTGTTGAAGCAAGTACCAGGAGGGTCTGTCTGTATATGGTTAGTTGGGGAACTAAACTCACTGACTGACTTCATCAGGAAGACAATCATCTACTGATTCCTTCAATCAACTATGTGATTGGCTTAGCCAGGATTGGTTATTAATCAATTGGAAAACTGGAAAACAAGTGTGTCAAGGCTTTGCCTTAATAGGACAATCACTTTTATCTTGGTTTTCTTCAGTCGGAACATAGAAATTTACTAATAACTTCCCAGGAAACCAGAAAGCCCTATATTGGTAGCAGCAGAAAATTCTACCAAATGAAATGATAGTATCCTATTTTGCACTTTCCACTCTTGATTGGTTGTATAGATGCAAAAGGAAACACATAATCTTGGTGCCAAAAAACCCTTGAATTTATAAAAATGTTAGAAAATATGTAGGAAAATAGACACTTAAAGTAGCAGCCTTGAACTGGAAGCCATAAATCAATTTGTTGGCAGAAGGGCTACTAAGTCCCCAGGGTTAGGAAGAAAGAGGCCTGGAAGGTTGACAGCCCAGCCTTGGAGGTTCCATGTGCAAGCAGAGGTCGGAAAACCACTTGGGGGCGATGTTGTAAAGGGCACTGGGGGATTAAGGCTTTGGACACTGCAATGTACTGCAAGAGCACATTGAAGGTTGTTTCTTAGCTCATTCTCTGAGAGAGCTGATTTTTATACCGTTTCTTGAGTGGAACTTTAAGTCAACTCACAGTCATATCAAATTTTAACATGGGAGCTCTTCAAAACTCAAGTTACGGATCACAACTCTACTTTTCTTAGCCTTCTCCCCTTGGAGTAAAAGGCATATTAAATAGAAATTGTCAAAGATGTTGGTAATTTCCCCTGTTTTGTTTTATTCAATAATAATTTCCTCAAAAGTATAGATAGATTCTTTTTAATATTTATATTGTAACATCTAACAAGATGATACATGGTAAGGTCTAACTGGTGTTTGAAATCACGTTGGGTAGAGGTGAAATCTGGGATTTTATTTAAAAAAATCCACACTTTATAAAATTGTGTGGTTTTTTGCCACTTATTTACCCTTTAAGTATTAAAAATAAATGACTGTAGAGATGTAGAAAATATTTATTTTTCATTTATATAAATTATGAAAATAATTTATTTTTTTTTTATTGGACTGGAGCCATGGCACAGTAAGTAGGGCGTTTGGCTTGCACATGGCCGACCCGGGTTCAATTCCTCCATTCCTCTTGGAGAGCCCAGCAAGCTACCAAAAGTATCCTGCCTGAAGGGCAGAGCCTGGCAAGCTACCCGTGGCATATTCGATATGCCAAAAACAGTAACAAGTCTCACAATGGAGATGTTACTGGCGCCCGCTCGAGCAAATTGATGAACAATGGGATGACAGTGCTACAGTGCTATATTTTTTATTATTAGAACCACACCAGAGGTGCTAAGAGCTTAATCCTGTCTTGGAGTTCAGGAATCACTCTTAGTGGTGCTCAGGGGTTCCTATGGGATGTCAGGGATTGAACCTGGGTTGGTTGCGTGTAAGACAAGCATCCGGTCTGCTGTACTAGCTCTCCAGCCCTTTATTCATTAATAAATTAAAAGTATTCATTTTTATAAATTAAAAGTAGAAGTATTTTAGGATAATGCCAAAAATAAGCTCAATTTCTTTGAAACTTATTTTTGGCTGCTATATTACTTCTAAATCTTACAATCTAATGGAATTTATTTCAATAAGCAAAAAGAAAAAGTATGAATAGCCCAAATTCATGGTAGTGTTAAAATTTTAAAAGCTGCATGTAAATCAGGCTTTTTTCCTAAAGTCTAAAATTTTAGAAAAACCTGCTTGAAATTTTTCTTATACTGTTTTATTATATATGTAGATTTATAGTATAGTTTACAGTTCAGATCCAGGTTTTAATATGAAGTTACTATACCAAAATTATCTAGAAAATCTCTATCACTTACTCTGAAGTTTGCAATTAATGACAGTATATTGTATGAGTGCATTTCATAAACATAATACTAATACTAAAAATCCAATGAATATAAACATGAGGACAGGTATGAAAAATATAAATCAAACCCCACAAATAATTCCAAATAAATTACAGCTGTGCTGTTTAAATATCAATCTAGACTCAAACTTTGCAAAAAACTTCCCTAATCTTCACTGCCTCTTACTTAATTACTTCTTTAATTGTTCTTTTAAAAAAGAATCTTTGAAATTAGCTTAACAAACACTTAAAAGTGCTTGAATATGTTTGTTTTTATAGTCTGTAGCATTTTCCCTTGCTACAGGATTAATTTCTCTGGGATTGCAATAGGATTAATAGATTCTGTTATGCTATTAATTAGCTCAGCAACATTTTATTGACTAGGAAGTGCAATAATAAATTTAAAACTTTAAAGTCTTGTCTTGTCTAAAAGTAATGGATTTCTTATTGGTGGGATTATAAAACAAATAGATGTCACTATAATTAATAATTTCCTTTCAAATAACCAACGTCCACATAAGTTTGAGAAATGGTCTGACCAATGAAAAGATGATGACATAGTTAATTTTTAGCCACACTCAATGGTGGTAAGAGCGACTTCTAGCTCTATTCTTAGGGGTCACTCCTAGAGGTGCTAAAAGGTTGAATGTGAGCTTCCTGCATGCAAATTGTGCAGTTTTTTGAGATAGCTCTCTTTTGCCACCAGGTAAGGTTTTTTTTAAAAATTAAATCATCATGAGCTATACAGTTACAAAGTTATTCATAATTCAGTTTCAACAGGATAGTTTTTAAGGGCCATGCTTGTTTATCTGATATAAGAATATGTGTGAAATGGGTTTTAGTTCGAGAAATCACTAACAAAATGATTATAATTCAAGGACTGGAGCAATAGTACAGTGGGTAGGGCATTTGGCTTGCACTTGGCTGACCCGGTTTTGATCCCCAGCATTAAATGTGGTCCTTGAGCCTGCCAGGAGTGATTCCTGAATTCAGAACCAGGAATAACCCCTGAGTATTGCTGGGTGTGATCCAAAAACATGAAAAATCATTAAAATTCATATCTCTGATAAATATATTTCCAAAGGAAGAGGGTCTCAATGAACCCAGAAGTCAACTCGGAGAATGGTTCCTCTATAAGAAGAAGCACGAGAGCTGGCAGAGATGTTTGTGGAGAACCAGTTACATGAAGTGTCAAGTCATGTTAAAGATACATCTGTTCTGAGAAGGACCCATAAACCCTTCTCATCATGAGTAAAGGACAGTTAAATGCTGCTCTTGCGAGTTGTAGCCTAGAGACTGGCTATCAGCATATTTCTCTGGTCCTGAGAGTACTGTACATATGTGATGGTTAAATTTTGAAAATTAAAGTGACCAGTTTATAAGTTTCAGGCAGACAGTGTTATAATTCATGTTTGTATGATCTTGACCAAAATGTTCATCATGCTTCAACATCCTATTGATCCCCCATCTCATTTACCACCCTCCAACAAGGAACAATTCAAATACATCATGTCAATATAGTAGGGTTCAAATTCACCTTTTTGAAATTAGACGCCGTCACCAGGAGAACTCTTTCAGCTTCAAGTAGGTAACCCACTATGGGAAAATTTTATTGATATCCACCTTGAATTTTGGAATATTGAAATGGAGGGAGAAAGCGGTTGATTAATGTTCTGTGTAGTGAAAGTAAAATAAGATGATAAATAGGCAATGGCATAGGGAAGCCACTGGTGAGAGGGATATCTTCACTTATAAGATGTCTGAGAAACAATGAAAATTCCAAGAGGAAAGTGTTAAGTTGGTATTCCAACTTGTACCAAGTTCCTGATTACTGTTGGGTTGTGTAACTATACTTATTCTCAATTCATTTAGTATTAGTTGATGAAGAAACAGACTTCTTTGAAAAGAAATTTACTTTGAAAACAGAAACCAATGGAACCAAGCAAAATTAGAGCTATGGTGTGATAACTTTTGAATTGTGTACTTACTAAACTCTAATTTCTAGTTTGAATAATATCACAGGTATTTCAAAAATTCAAGAGAAAATAAACAGTGACAGGAAGATAGAAGTGAAATAAATCTGGTGTGTACATTTTAACTAAAATATGGAGAATTGTTTGAGTAAAACACCCCCATTAAAATTTTTGCTTCTATACTCCAAAATTAACAAATTAGGACATTAGATATAAATTGCTACGAAAAGACAAAAACATTGCAAGCAGTCCAAAGTTTAATATAACAAGAAAGTCAAATATTGGTACATGTGTTTGGAGCTTTATTAACATATAAGCACATCACTTTTTGGCTGTCATAAATCTTCATAGGATTTCCCAAGGAGTGAATAAGTATGTGAATGAATATTTTTCCAGAAGTGAACTTCAAAGATTAGAAGGCATACATTTTCAGTTTGATTTAACTAGTTTGGATAATACCATTGACAACTGTGTCATGGACAATTTTTATTTTTCACTGTGATATAGACTTTGTATTTAATATATCTCCAAAGTCTTTGGTAATCATGAAAATGCTCAGCATGGTAAATTTTGGCATAAGTACAGGTTTTATTATTTTTGAGAAGTGTTACAGTACCATAAAGTCCAGTATCTGTAACTCTCAGTACCAAACATACTAATTACAGGTTATCCTGCTAGAATTGCAATGAAGATAACATGATTGTCAGATCTGTCTTCTGTGGGCACTTTCCATCTTTCTCTCAGCATCTTGGATCTTATACTTTACCTTTTATTTTTGCTTTGTATTCTTCTTCCTTACTTAGGCAAATGACTACAATCCATAAAATCATACCAGGTATCAGTTTCATTCTGATGGTAGTGAGGTACACTATTTATACTATTCATTATATATCAACTTATTTGAAAATTAAACTGAAACACTCAAAAATATCATTTTACCTAGCATTACAGTGACATCTCAGCAGCATACCTATAATTTGAAATTAACTGTGCTTATTAGCATTTGTTCTGGTTAGCTTCTATCCTACTTGTGTGTTTCACTTGCTTAATGCTTTTGCCACCAGTAAAGATCAAGCTCTTAGTTACTCTTCAAATATTCATCTGCTCTTGCAATAGAAGACATGAACCTCGCCAGAGAATATTTACTAGAGGATGAGCAGGATTTCCTTCATCATGCCAGCTTTGCCATTCATTAGCACTGACAAGATTTGAAAAAAAATTATTGTTCTCTTTGCTGGGCTTGAGGCAGAGTTACAGAAGCAAGATGGCAAGATTGTAGACATGTCTGACATGATGCTCTAAATTACAACCAAATATGATTATGTTCGGCTGGAGCAATAGCACAGTGGTAGGGCGTTCACCTTTCATGCGCTGACCCGTGTTTGATTTCTCTGCCCCTCTCGGAAAGCCTGGCAAGCTACCTAGAGTATTGCGTCCGCACGGCAGAGCCTGGCAAGCTACCCATGGCACATCGGATATGCCAAAAACAGTAACAATAAGTCTCTCAATGAGAGACGTTACTGGTGCCCGCTCGAACAAATCGATGAGCAACGGGATGACAGTGACAGTGATGATAAAGTTATTTTGTCTATAATAGTCCATAGTAATTTTCACCTAAAATACTACCAAGTGCACCAACTACCCTCCCTCCCTCCTTCCCTCCCTTCACCTCTGTCCCTTCCTTCCTCCACCTTCCCTCCCTCCCTTCCTTCCTGTCTGTGTCCAGGTTTTCCATCACACCAGTCTGTGTTCAGGTCTTACTCCTGGGTCTGTGCTCATCTGATAGTAGGTTTCATGCATTACACCCTGTACTTCCTCTCTGGCCCTTCACCATATTTCTTTTCCAGAAATGCCTACTTAGGTTGGCTGTATCCTTTATATCCATCAGTATCTGGATCACCAGTCTTTGTCCAATGCCCTGGCAGTCGCACTCACCCCAACAGCTGCTGCCATGCCTCTGACTGGAACACCCAGTTAAATATTCTGGATTTTCTGGAGCACACGCATGTGAATGCCAAACTCTACATCTCCAAACTCTCCAGTGCTGGCATCCTCATAGGAGCACAACCCCTTGGATGGGAAAGTAACATGGAAGCCAACTAATTTCCACTAACAAGGGTATTAACACAGAAGGCTTAACTAAGTAACCTCTCAGAAGGGCTTAAGGTCCTCATGATGAGACACAATAATTTTCACAGATTTTCTTTTAATGAAATATTTTAAAATCATTTCAATAGCCATTTAGTGGTAACTGGCAATATAAAATAAATTACTGTGGGTTGGAGCAATAGAACAGCGGGTAGGGTGTTTGCCTTATATGTGGCCAACCCGGGTTCGATTCCTCCATCCCTCTCAGAGAGCCCAGCAAGCTATGGAGAGTATTTCGCCCGCACAGCAGAGCCTGGCAAGCTACCTGTGGCATATTCGATATGCCAAAAAACAGTAATAACAAGTCTCACAATGGAGATGTTACTGGTGCCCGCTCGAGCAAATCGATAGCAATGGGATGATAGTGATCCAGTGATACAGTGATTGTGGGCTTTGCCGTGGGGGCAGTCTTGAGAGTTGGTAGGGGAAATGGGGACAGTGGTGGAGAGAAGGTGACAGTGGTGGTGGTATTGGTGCTGAGATATTGAATGCCCGTAAAATAATCATCATGAACAACTTTGCAAACAACGATATTTAGATAAAGTGGGCTAAAAAGAAGCTAGAACCTAGATTAAGCAACTCGTCAGAGATTATTGTTTAAATATTGAGTCATCTATGCTTGTATTTCAAGCAATCTGTTTTGCATCCCTCCTATATCAATGCCATGAAATAAGCATTGAGCGGATTTTAAATTTTGTTTATTAATGTTTATTCATAACAAATAAACAGCAACTTTTGAACTTGAAAACAAAAAGAAATCACAGAAAACAATTTTCCTGAGTTGAAGAGTATAGCAGCCAGATCCAGGAAATCTGAAGGTTGACTGTTATAGAACCCAAAGAAAAATTCCAAGACATATTATAATCAGAACGACAGAATCCAAAGATAGAGGCAACAAGATCAAAACAAGAATTATATACAAAGGAAATACCCTAAGATTCATAGCAGACATATCAAATACAACTCTACAAGCCAGAAGAGAACGTATACTTCACAACAATACTCATCTAGCTAGATTATCATTAAGATTTGAAGAAAGAATACAAAGCTTCATGGACAGGCAACAGTTTAGGGAATTCATAGTCTTAAAACCAGCTTTGTAAGAAGCTTTAACGGGGCTTCTTTAAGAGACAAGGCAAATTTCTCAATACTTTCCCACTGATTATGATATTCACTCATGGCACTTATGGTTGCCCTCTACAAGATTAAGAAAGGTCTATTTATTTCTAGCTGGCTAAGGGTTTTTGCACTTTTTTTCAATAATGAATTAAAGTTTCATTTATATTGAGTGTTCAATGTCAATTTAGGTGATTTTAAAATATCTATAGAGATTTTTATTAGTCTTTTATGATTAGTGCAGATAATTAAGCATTACCTATAACATTTTTTAACATAAAGCCAATATAACCCCCTTTTAAAGAATAAAAAAGACTATTGAGCTCTTTGTTCAGCATCTATTTATTATTTTAAAAAATTAGTTAAATGTTATTTATTTGACTTTAAAAGTGGGCCTAAGGGGCGTGGGACACTTCCAGTGGTGCTTGGGAACGACCAGGAAGGGCTGTAGCTGGCAGTGCTCTGGATGGAACTTAAGGCCTCACACTCTCTAGTCTTTTGCTCTGTCACTTGTACCATCTCCCAGTCCTCAACCAACCACTCTAAGGATCCCTTTTCACTAGCAATCTCTTGTCTGTTGAAGTTCATTTTCTCTCCACAGCTACTACACATTTGCCTTCCAGCTCCCATCCTTTCCCACATGTTCTGGACAAGACCTTGCCTTAGGCATAATCTTTGACTTAATGATAAACTTCCTTTCACCCTCCTGCTCCACCCAGCAGCACCACTGTCCTCCCTCCACCCTCCCCCACTCCTCCAAACTTTTAATTCCCAGATTGTAATCTTGCAAGGAGAGAGTAGTTCAGAATTCCTATCCTTCTAACCACATCTTGGCCTGTCTGCCATTTCCCGTCCTGAAGAGTTTTTGTATTTGCATCTAATTCACAGAGCCGACAGAGCAGGTTAAGGCACAGTGATTCAGACCTGCGTCACCCAAAAGTCACACCATCTATAACTCCTCAGTGGGACCCTCACCATCAGGTCCTGTAGTCCTTTCATCCATTCCTTATGGTAGAAGCTTCAAGGTAGCTAATCAAATATTATTAAAAACTTATAAACCTTTTCCATGTTCCTCTTGGTCTCACCATTTCCACATTCATCCCCAGATTCCCTGGTAAATATTCATAATTGGCTTCACCTTTTCCTTCTGTCAAGGACAAGGCCATTCTGATGAATGTTTCTGCATCATCCCCTTCTCTTCATTAACATCTTACCACAATGCACTGTTCTTTTATTGCTCTTTCTTATTAACAATCTATTTCCCTTTTTCAAAATCACCTTCCATGTTCTTGGTTTTACATCTGCAACCTTCTTTTGGAACTGTACTGTGAATTCTTTGTGTTTTACGATAGTTACTGTTTCTCTCCACTAATGATGTCCGTGTACTGTTGGAAAACGATTCTCCAAGGCTTTTTCTACTCTGTCTCTCTCTCTTTCTTTCTCTCTCTGTGTTTTCACATAGAAGAGTAAAGTTGTTTGCGTGGGATTATTACTCTATGAACGTATGGACAGAAAATAGCTTGAGAGGTAGAGGCAACATATTCTAAAAGCAAAGACAGATATGCTTACTGTCCAACCATAAAAGATTTGTAATTATTTTGGGAGGAATTAGGCCACATCTAGTGATGCTTAGGGCTTACTCCTGCATCTTTGCTCATGGAGCACTTCTGGCAATGCTTGGGGGATCATATGTCATTCCAGGGATCGAATTGTGTTCAACTGCGTGCAAGGCAAGAACCTTAACCCCTGTACTGTCTTTCCAGCTCAAGATCTGGGATCCTTAAGCTCAGGATATATCTGTCATGCTTAAATTCATACTACACTTAAGAATCAAAGCCTGGCCTCCAATAATGCAATCCAAGTGTCTCCTGGCTACCTTCATCTCTCTGGAAACTGGTCTTACAGTAGCAAGTTCAAGAGATGCTGATATTCTGGTCAGTTATTCTCTGAATTACAAGCTCTTATGCCTCTTTTTATTGATTGATTGATTGACTGATTGATTGACATGTGGTAGTATTAAAGGAGTACTCCTATCTCAGTGCTCATGGAGTCCCTCACTGAAGTGCTGAGGGGACCATGCAGTTTCAGGGATTGAACCCACATGCAGAGTTTGTGCTGCAGTCCCATTTCCCCAGCAAGATAGTCTGACTTTTGGTAAGTGTTCAGCTCACACTATGGAGGTGTAAGTGCAAGACCATATTTGAATGGCTTATAATCTGAGCGTTAGGCTTGTCATGCATCTCAGTCAGTATGCCTTCTAAGGGGGTAAGGAACATTCTCAAACCGATTAGCTGTTAAAGCAGAATGGAGGGAAATGGATTTATACTCGCTTTAAAATCTTTTCGATGCTTATTTCATGGCATTGATAGAGGAGGGATGCAAAACAGAGATGCTTGAAATTCAAACATAGATGTCTCAACATTTAAGCTATGGGTTATAAGGCTTGGAGGATTTACTTGTCGTCATAAAAATAACTCAAACTCCACATCTCTCTCTCTCAAAGTGAACATTTTGAGATGATCAGGTACTGGGGTCTTTATCGCTCAAATTTTCATTGCTTTCTTCACAGTGTCACAGAGTAAACATCAAAGATGCTGACTGGATGGGACACAGTGTCTCAATCCTGAGCTAAGTAAGAGGCCAAGCTTTGATTCTTAAGTGTAGTATGAATTGGTGCATGGCAGAGTTTACTCCTAGGATAGCTGAGTAGTTTTTACACAGGGCAAGGGGTTGTTCTTTTTGTTTGTTTATTTACTTATTTTAGTGGGGAGGAGAAGGGTGCCCAAAGGGACGTAGGCAGGACAGGGGTCACTTATAATAATAGACAACTGGGCTGGGGTTCAATGCCTGAGGATGCCAAGCTGCCCAGATTCTGGGGTCGTGGGGACTACCTGAGTCACATGTGCAATGCTTGGGGGGCCTCCAGGGTTGTACCTGGCAATGCTGGGAAGGTCAGGTGGCACCTTGAATCTGAGCTGGGCATAAGAATACACACAATCATCATACTAAAGTGTTGGTTCTACTTAACATAATGAAACAGGGATCACTTTTATTTTTCAGTGTGAATTAGCACCACAGTGGGTTTTGAGTGACTCTGTATGATAATCCTTGGATAATTTTATCTTGCTAATCAGAACCTGAATGAGTAAATTTATTTCCACTCAGGGGAGTAAACTATGTTTTTTGTTACTTTTTGAACAGGAATATATGAGCTCTTCCCTCCCTTCCCTCCTTTTGGGAAAATATCTATGAAGACATTTTCAGCTCTAAGAATTTCTTACTGCTACAGCAACATGTGTAGGAGTATGTCATTTGAAGGCAAGGAGACTATGCAGTGGGTTGTGTTATACTAGAAGCAGATGAAATAGTGAAGAGAGGGAGAAATGCAATATTGAAGAAAACTGGATACTCTTAGTTGATAAACAGCAATTTTTAGCAACCAATTACTACATAAACTTTTTTTTCATTATTTACATCTTGTCCTTCTATCCTTATACCCTAACAAACAACAAGTATTTCTTACAAATTCTCACTGTATATTTTTCAGAATTGATAAAAGTATGTACAACTATATCAACGGTTGCAAAGGTCAGTAACGTAAAAATAATCATCTGGACTTTTCAATGTCAAGCAATCAAATCCTGGAAAAGGATTTACTAAGGAAAACATATACAACAGTACGTTAGAAACTAATATTGAAATTGCACATAGTAGAAGGAATGTACAGTTTAGAAGCACCAAACCTGGTGCACATTATCATTTAAAACTAATATTATCTGAGATACCCATTTCTCTAATTCTCACTACTCCCATCTATGAAGTGGTAAAAAAGATGTCTTCCTTATAGACCTATGGTAAGGATTTCTGAGAATTAAGCATCTTATTACACTGGAAACTATGAAAAACATACCAAAAATAAAATTTTCCCATATGTATGTGTATATTTGGTTTGGTGGCCATTTATGTATTAGTTGAGGTTGGTATAACCAATTGCTAATGAAGTTATTTCTTCAGTCTAAGAAATAACTTAGACTGAAGTTATATAGAAAATACTAGAAAAGACTATACCTTTTTAAAGTATGCAGAGTTGGACACTAACAGAATTTGATTAAATATGTTTTGTAAGCAACTCTATGGACTTAAGTGCTCTATGACTATCTTGAGTAACAATAATTCAGATCTCAAATAGTCTTCAGATTGGGGGAATACTTTAAGAGGAATTACCTCAAATAAACTACTGATACCTCTTCATTCTGCTTTTCAACAGATACAATTTAATTCTTGGTGGACAGATACTCAGAATATTCTCTGGGTAGAACCATGACAGGCAAAGAAAATGACAGAGAATCATGGGAAATGGCCTGCCTGAAGGGTACTGGGAGTTGAACAGGAAAATGCTTAGACCAATTTGAAGATAATGATGTGTGCTGGTAAGCAGCCCCACGCTTGTTTAATAATACTTAAGAGTAGTTTTTACAAAAATAGAAATATAAGGGGATATTTCCAAATGATCCTAAAGTTAAGTTCTGACTGGATCAAAAGTCACGAGCTTTATTTCTAGTTTAAGTTTATGTGTTACTAGTTTATGTTTTGCTTAAATAGTTCTGGGCTCTTCCTAGATATAAACTCTTAAAGAATGGGTGAATGTAGCATCCTCATTCTTTGAGGGGTTGGAAAATAAATGATCTTAGCTTTGCTTGAGCACTATAGGATAGGTTATATTTTTAGCATAATAAATCTTTTCAATCCCTTCAGAAAATAGATCCATAGAAAGAGCAAACAGATGGATGCCCATGTGCTGTTTTGTAACATGTCCAGGGTTTTAAGATTGGATAAACACTAAAACCCTGCAGGCACAAATCTGTCCTTTCTCAAACAAAATTCTATGAGATCAGAGCTGCTCTAATCAAATATGCACATTAAAAAATCCAGAAACCCCTGCCAACTTCTCAGCTAGGGCCATATGATAAATGGCTCTAGTGTATGGACATTAATCCATTTCTTATTGATGAAAATATGCATAAGTACTTCTAGGATGCTTATTACTGTAATAACCCAACCACTCAGGATATTACACCAAATAGAAAACCATAGTCAAATACTGTAAAAATGAGTTTATTTTCCCAGTTGTCCACATTACATTATTTAATAAGACACTATAATCATTTAAGGTCATGTACATAATGTTATTATCTTTTCCTACTAGTTGGTACTTAGGTTGAGTCTTCATGAAAGATTAAGTTAGAAATAAACTAGTATTTTTCCAGTTGTTCTCTTCACATATATTTCATGTTTTTGTTTCTATCCAAATTTTCTTTCTCTATATGTCTCTAATTAAAAACGATTCTGTTGAAGAAATAACAATGACCATTGGAATCCGAATGTACAGAACAGAAAGTAAACTTGCCTAAGAAAGAAAAAAGTCTGTCTGATATTTCTATCTTCAGCGCTTGGCACTGTAACTTATTTATAAACATCAAGAAGACATTCATAAATTGGTGCTGAATAAATTAATAAAATGTCAGAGGTTAGTCACTCTTTGTAACCCTTGAGTGTTGATGTATTACTTTCTTGGTTTTCGTAATTATTTATATATAATTTTTGGTCATACCAAACAGTGTTCATTGGATTATGCAGTGCCGAGGATCAAATCTAGGTTCCCATATGCAAAGCAAGTGGTACATCCCGTTGAGTTATCTCCCTGTCCCCTCTACCATTTAGTTCATTTTTTTAAGGTCATGACTATGGCAATGTCTGGTTGGAATTGTTTATTATGATGGAGCATATGGTTTTATTTATTTTAAATTTATTTTTAATTATTTTTTTTTCTTTTTGGGTCACACCTGGTGATGCTCAGGGGTTACTCCTGGTTTTGCACTCAGGAATTACCCCTGGCAGTGCTCAGGGGACCATATGGAAATCAGGGAATCAAACCCGAGTTGGCCGAGTGCAAGGAAAATGCCCTCCCCGCTGTGCTATCATTCCAGCCCCTTAATTAATTAAGTTTTAAACTGAGGTTTAAAAGACTATTGTTGGTGGTTTTCTCTCATGCAAAGTATATATGGTATCTAGGATGTGTGAGTTTACTAGCTCTAAAGATCCCCACAGTATATAATATTTCAGAAATTCTATTTATAATTTGAATGAAATCTATTCATTTTAGCATCAATAAACAGTTATTTGTAAGATGCAAGGGTTCCAAGAAGACCCTATTTCAGTCTTTTCACGGGAAGACTCGGAGGAGCAGGAGACATGTTGGGAGTGGGACACTCATGGACCATGAGAGGATGCTGAGTTCAGTGATGGGGACACACACTGAATGTTTGCATGCTCTGTGGAGGAAAATGCCCTGGATCAGTGTTCGAGAAGGCTTCAAAGAGGCATCAAAAATAGTACCACTCAGGATCAGCATGGAAAGTATCATGCTAAGTGAAATGAGTCAGGAAGAGAGAGACAGACATAGAAAGATTGCACTCATCTGTGGAATATAGAATAACAGAATAGGAGACTAATAACCAAGAATAGTAGAAATAAGTACCAGGAGGTAAACTTCATGGCTTGGAAGCTGGCCTCACATTGTGGGGAGAGGGCAACTCAGATAGAGAAGGGAATACCAAGTAAAATGTGGTTGGAAGCCATTGGGGGGGAGGGTGATGCGTGCTGAATGTAGACTAGAGACTGAACAAAATGCCCACTCAACATCTTTATTGCAAACCACAAAAGGGAATACCCTGCCACAGTGACAGGGTGGGGTGGGGGGGAGATGGGATTGGGGAGGGTGGGAGGGATGCTGGGTTTATTTGTGGTGGAGAATGAGCACTGGTGAAGGGATGGGTTCTCAAACTTTGTATGAGGAAAACATGAGCACAAAAATGTATAAATCTGTAACTGTACCCTCATGGTGATTCATTTATTAAAAAATAAATATAAAATAAATAAATAAATAAAATGATTTAAAAAAAAATAGTACCACTCAATGCAGAGAAAGGATGGTATGAGAGAGCAGGATGTGTCTTAGAGGAGCTGATACTGCTATGTGGCTGATGCAAATACTTATATCCAAGAATGTAACTTGGGGTTGAGACATTGTTAAGGACCAGGAAGGCAACTGGAGATATATCAACTGGGATATGTAGCAAAGAAACCACCAGATTATTCAGAAATAACTGAGATGTTCATTTTCTGCATTAGTAAATGAGAATAACAAAATAGTAGTGCAGTTCTGTGGACAAGAACATCTGTGAGTGTAACATGCCAAGGATAACCTAGGGGGAATTTTTTTTCGCATTTGCTAGGTAAAAAGAAGAGGCCAGAAATTTCTTACATTATTTGGACAGCCTTTGCATTGCTTTCTTAATGGATTACCTCAGGTTGGGGAGGAGGAGGAAAGGAACAAATAAGATCATAAACTCAAATTATAAAACTCTTTCTTGGATTATCCACTGTCAGAGAACTTTAAAACAGTTGGTTTCCCCTTCATTACAGTGGCTAGCCCAAAGGTGACCATGATAACAAAGGAATGTTGAATGCCATTTGATCTTACTCTTGCACCAAATTTATAAAAAAATATTGCAGAGAATGAAAAAAATAACACAGAGATGAAATATCGCTTTTACTGCTTACACTTAGCTGATAAATGGCACAGAAATTGCAAAGGGGAACAGGCAGCAACATATGTAGAAGTTATATCTGGAAGAACTTTGGATTTTAATTCTTAGTGTTCAAAATTACCTTCTAATCAGATAAAGTAATCATTCCTTCAAAATATGGGATTTCAACTGTAATAACATTTCCCATGACATTAAGAGACCTTAAGGAGTCACCTCACCTCCCCCATTTAGCCTAACTTCTATTTTCTTTAAAAAGAAAAATCTCTAAAGAAAGAAATCTATCATCCTTGGTAACCTAGATACACATTCTCAGGAAATATCTAAATTAATCCTGCATGCTGCAATTTAAACTTATTTCCTTTTATTTTTTTCTCAGTGAAGTAAGGGAACAGCTGTCTGCAACCCTCATCATATGCTTGCAAACTATTCTTATCACTCCTCAGCATTCTCTTCTTCAGGTTGAATACTCCTCCTACCTTATGATAATAGCCGCCAAGCATTTTATACTGAATTCCCCTTTGTTGTGATGGGAAACTCCAGCAGGTGGATTTGTCATCAAAGTAGGATTTGTGCTACACCGGATCTAACTGGAGAACTGTTAATACTTTTCAACTCCTAAATAATCCTACCATGCAAATATAGAATTATACTTACTGACTTAGCTTTGAATGAGGTGTTAATTTGATAATCACCAGATACCAAAGTATCAGAATCAATAAGTTTCTTATTGTTTTTCAATAACTATTATAATTTTATTGTATAATTACAATTTTGTTGCAATTACAATGAATGTTATAGTTTACTTAAAGCAATAAATAACACCATTTATAAGCAATACAATTTCTAAAGAAATTCAAATCCATAATACTTGGATCCATGACATACCAAACTTTAAAAGGGGAGTCAGATGATATGTACCATGTATATATGATCTAGAAATAGATCTACACCTCAAAGTATGAGCAAAAAAACTATGAAGCAATTAAAACTTGAATCAATGAAATTACTAAGTTACAATGTTATTTATGATTGAGTTTCGGGAGCACAATGGCTGAGCAACAATCCCCATCCATTTACCAGAGTCCACTTCTCCACCAATGTCCTTGCTACCCCCAACAACTCCCGCCCCAACTCCCAGCATGACTCCATGGCAGGAATTGTTTTCTTTTTTTCTTATTAAGCATAAGGTTTAAAATACTATTAAGACTGTGAAACTTTAAGAATATGGCATAGCTGAAAGGCTTTGAGACATTGGATTTTTACTGATTTCTTATATATCAATTTGTATAAAACTGATGAACAGGGCAACGTCAAGGCTAAAATATTTTGTGTTATAAAGAATGCTATCAATAGAATAGAAAGACAATCGATGAAATGTTATCTGTAAACAATATATCTGACAAGATCTATTTGATATCTAGAATATACAAAGAACTTCTGCAACCAAACAAAAAAAGTAATAAAAACATGGGAAAAGTTTTTAGTACTTACTTTGCAATAAAGATATATAAATTGGCAATAAGTATAGAAAAAGATGCTGAATGTCACTGGTCATTAAGAAAATGCTAATTAAAACCACAATTTTGGTGAGATACTTCTTTTTTTTTTTTTGCTTTTTGGGTCACACCCGGCAATGCACAGGGCTCACTCCTGGCTCATGCACTCAGGAATCACCCCTGACGGTACTCAGGGGACCATATGGGATGCTAGGATTCGAACCCGGGTCGGCCGCGTGCAAGGCAAATGCCCTACCCGCTGTGCTATCACTCCAGCCTCTTGGTGAGATACTTCTTTACAGTCACTAGGATGGTGATTATCAAATGAACAATCAAAAGTAACAAGTGTGGGAGAACATGGAGAAATTGGAACTCTGAGCATAGTTAGTGGGAATGTAAAATATTCAGTCCCTGAAAAAAAAACAGAATGACAATTCCTTAAACATTTGAAAATAAAATATGTGATTCTTTAATTATTCTTCTAGGTTTTTACCAATAAGAATTAAAGGCAGATATTATTACAAATGTGTACATTTGTGTTCATGACAGCATTACTTATAATAGCCAAAAGATGAATGCAACTTAGATATCCATTGATGGATGATGATTAAACAAAATATAGTATATAAAAACAAATTTTCCCCAAAACATGGACAAACCTTGAAGATACTGTGCTTAGTGAAATAAGCTAGTCACAGAAGGACAAACAAGTGCATGAGTCTACCAATATGAAGTTCCAAGAACAGTTATATTCCCAGAAACAGAAAATTTGATTGGTGGTTCTGAAGCAAGCCACACCTAGAGAAACATTCAAACAGCTTCTGAATTTTGACTAATACCTTGGGTTGCATATTCTGATGTTTCCATCAAGGCTGCTAGATGAAGTAAAAACATTGAGTAAGTTTGAGCATTGTATAACTGAGACTTAAACCTGAAAGCTTTGTAACTTTTCACATGGTGATTCAATAAAAGAATAAAATGAAATAAAATAAAACATTGAGTAAATAGTAAAGTGATGTGGTCCACAGAGAAGATTACTCATGTTATATAGAGTTCAAAGGAAAAGCAGGAGACCAAATAAGGTTGTATTCCCCCACAGCCCCTAGAAAAGTACCACCAGCTATAAGATATGGGCTTCCTTAGGGTGCATGAAGAACTGGTGCAGGCTCTTAGAGGTTAAAGTGAAGTCGGTGGTCCCTACTAGAACAAGCAATGCACTGAATATGGATCTGGTCTTAGTTTCACTGCTTAGGTTTGTATTCCCTATGTCACATGTGACCATTTACTTAACCTCTTTGAGACTCTGTTTCTTCATTTCTAAATTGGAGCTAATTACAGTATCTGGCACCTTGATGGTTCTTAGAATTAAATGAGACAATGAAGCTAAGTGCTTAATAAGTGTGAGATATAATTATTATTATGTGTAGAAGAAATTACAGGTGTTTGCTTCGTGAGAATCTGGTTTACAACAAAGAATACCATGACTCTTCATGCTGACATCCTAGAAAATTGCATAACACTAGGAAATATCAGAATCAGAGTATTATGGGTATAAAGTTCCAACTCAACTAAATGCAGATCAACATTTGGAGGCCTGTTATGGCAAGTCCTTCGCTGGTCCTAGTCAAGAGAGAGTATCAATGCAGAGAGTCTAGGTGGGGTGGAAAACTCCCTTCTCTCTGACTGGGTTTGTTTCATAAAGCCTTTACCATGGCAACAGGGAAGCACTTGCAAAGAACTGCAGCTGACACTGTGAAAAATATCACCTGCTCTCAAGGTACTCAAAATTGCACAGCATGACTCATCATGGCCTTCTCTTTCTGGCTATCTGCTAGATCATGAATGCTGGGCAAACATCGGGTATTAAAGAGGTTTCCAAGTTGCACAGATGTCTTAGGAGGGAAGAATATGTTCATGAGAGCAGAGATAAAAAATTTGCAAAGTGATTTGCTTAGCATAGGAGAAAGTGCTCATGGACTCAATGAATATTCCATACCTGCTTTTTGGGAGCCATGCACTAGTTTAGGCACTAGGAAACCAGGTGTTGAGTGGATGGATGGGGTGTCATACTTGAGAGACGTTACAGGGGGAGAGAGGAGGTGGACAACCACAGTAGGAGACAAACCATGCACTCATAAATGAATAATTCAGATATCCGTTTAGAGTGATTACATTATAATGTGTGTGTGTCGGGGGGTGGGTTTGGGCATTGGTGGCCAAGAAAATGAAACGAAGGAACTAAGGGCTGGAAATATCCTGCAAAGGACATTCAGTCAAACAGAAGATATAGGGGCCTGATAACTATATAAATGTATAGAGAATTCTATCTGAGCTAGATTTTATCCCAGAGTTGATAGAAAAATCGTTCAACAGGTTTAAACAGGGAAGTGATATAATCAGATTTATTGTGACTTTAAAAACATCACTCTATTGCAACTGCAGATTGAACCAAGTAGATGAGGCTCATCCAAGGTTATCCAGGTAAAGAGGGTTAGAACTAGAATTTGAATTTATGTCTTCGCATTTGAGTTTGGTCTCTCCCAGTCATCATAAAAATTGCAGAAGTATTTTTTAGTCTGAAGTTAGAAAATTAATGAAGCAAATAACAGGGATGATAATAACTAGCCTTTCTAATGATACTTGCTGTGTTTTTTTTCCTAATAGTTTTTTTTTTAAGACACACATTAAAAACTCAGTAGTCCTCAGATAATGTTTCTCAGACAAGATGAGTATGTGAAGATAGGGTCCAGTGAATATTCCTGGATAAAAATGAGCTATCTATTCTGGCAAAAGTGACTTCTTTTGTCTATGCAGGAATACTGTCTTTTGAAAAATGAACATAGAAAAAAATATATTCAATTCAATGGATGGGAGTATCTAAATCTCTATGGAAAAAATGCTAGACTATACTAGGAAATGCCACAAAAAACTTCAGTAGATTACAGTTTTCTTCTCCAAGGATGTTAGAAAAAATATATTTGGCCTGGATTAAAGAGAATAAATAAGAATGAAAAATTTCCCCAGAACGTTTAGCAAGAGTATCTAAACTAGAGATATAGTCTTTTACTTAGTAAAACAAGATAGTTTTATTAAATAAACTTTATTATAAAAATATGAGGGGAGTAAAGAGAGGAATATGTGTTCAAGAGACAAGACAAGCTCCTACAGAGCGGAAAACATCAGAAATAGAGATATGAACTCAAGAAAAAAACATAGGCTTGAAAGAATCAATGAAAGACAGTCTTGAGAAGAAATTAGCCAACCAACTAATTAATGAAAATGGGCTATTTCTGTTCAAATAAGTCAGACTAAGTAACATAAAAGATTATTTAGAAATGATTTAACAGAGAAATCAGGAAGTAGGGTAATAAGTTTGAAGCAGATATTTTGAATAGTTTTGAAGAATTCTAAAGTTTAAGAAAACAATGTTAATTTAGTTTAGTGACAGAAACAGAAATAGAAACAATAAGATTCACCATGATTTCACTTCATAAAGTAAGAAAAGTGCAAGTTCAATGACAGAGAAGTAAATGCACAGTTATAAATCAGTACTTTTAGTACATACAATTTTTCAATAGAGAGACACACAAAGGTTACTACATAAATAGTAAGTACATCTTTTTGAAGTCTGGGACTGAAAATTCTACTATGAACACAGGTGAGGGGTCTACCCTGACAGTTTCACATGTTCAGAGAAATACATTGTATGAATTGACTGGAAAGAATTTTGTGGAATAAATATTTTATTTAGAAAAATAAAGACATTTCTTTACGGAGCTAGCTACTCATTGGATACTTCTAAGGAAATCATATATAAAGAGATATGTGATCTTGTATTTGCTTTTTTTTGCCACACCCACTATGCTCAGGATTTACTCCTGGCTCTGTGCTCAAGGATCGCTCCTGGTGGACTTGGTTGGTATACCGAGATTGAACCCAGGTTTGCTACGAGCAAGGCAAGTGCCCACACACTGTACTATCTCTCTAACCCCAATTTCCTGGGTTTTAACAACCTGGATAAATAAGTATTTCAGGTAAAATTAACCATGCAAAAAGGTGGATTCTATGATAAATGAATAGAATAAATAATAATTAGGCCCCCTTTTGTGTGGCCCAGAGGGGACATGAATGAATTCGAGGAGTACACTTTCTGGAGGAGGAATACTTTGTAGAGGCTGAAGAATGAGCAATACTTTAGAGAGGTGGAAAGGAAATCTTGAGTAAAAGTCAAGTCACATACACAGGTTATGTATCTTCCTTGGCCAACGAATCAGAAAGGAACATTGGCCAGCTGGAATGGAAGTCCCCTGCAAGGGAATATGAAGGTAAAGGAGATTTGTGTCAATATTGTAGGGTCTGGGTATTAAACTAAATTTGAACTATCTTTGTAGGAATGGCAAACCAACGGACATCTCAAACAAAGTTGTATATAGGTAAGAATAATTTAAAGCCCCAGGCAAAGAGGCTTGGAGGGAAGGGAATGGTAGCAAACATCAATATGAAGGATATTAACGATGACAAAGATGATGTTGAAGATAAAAAGAGCAGTTAGTTTTTACTGAGTGCTTACTACATCCAATCTGTCATTCTATACATACATTATATAATTTAATGTGCACAATGTTAAGGAAGAATGATATAATTAAGGGGGCATTATTATTATAATTATTATTAAGGTAATAAAGTGATTCAATATGCCAAAAACAGTAATGAAAAGTCTCACAATGGAGACGTTACTGGTGCCTGCTCGAGCAAATCGATGAGCAACGGGATGACAGTGATGACAATGATACAGTGAAAGATAATAAAGGTAATAAAGGTAATAAAGTGGGATGATATGACTATTCCCTTTGATCCATCCCATCTTTTTGGGATAATCACCAGCATGATGAACTTGCTACAACAAGCGAAATCCCATACCATGGGAAATTGTAGAGTTGTGGGAAGAGGAACAGGTTGGGAGGAGCTTTTTATAGGGTTTAGGCTTGTTTGAAATAATTCTGTGAAGAATCTGAGGCAAATGGATTGGTATCTCCTAACTGGGATTCCCAAAAGAAGGGTCTGGGCTGATTACTGCCAGAAAAGCAAAGTTGGTTAGCAATGCAGTATACGGCCATGGTCTTCATTCAGGAACAAAGTGGGGCTGGGAAAGTCACTCAAAGCGAAGGGGTAAGAAACTGTGATTGTGGTGTGACTGTAGAAGAAGGAGTTTCATATTGGCTTTCGTTTCTGAGGTTAGCTCTTGGTCATCACCACCTGAGTGCTACAAGAATGAGTTTCTTAATTTAAAATTTTATTTTCCTAAAGTTGTTCACAAGAATTGATTACATCCAACATTTCAACACCAATGCCACCACCATTACATCTTCCCATCAACATCACTTCAAATTTTCCCACCACCACTCAAGCCTGCCCCATAGGCAGATGCTGTCACTGTCACTGTCATCCTGTTGCTCATCGATTTGCTTCAGGGGGCACCAGTAACTTCTTTCATTGTGAGACTTATTGTTACTGTTCTTGGCATATTGAATACACCACAGGTAGCTTGCCAGGCTCTCCGAGAGGGGCGGAGGAATAGAATATGGGTTGGCTGAATGTAAGGTGAATGCCCTACTGCTGTGCTATTGTTGCTCCAGTCCTAGGCAGATGCTAGATAATGTATTTTGTATTGTTTTGTTACAAATAGTATGAGATGTCTGTAAGGGTCTATCTAATAGTGACTTGACAAAAGAGTAAAAAAGGTATGAGATGTCATGTGGCTGCAAAATCGGCAGTGTGCTCCTGAAATTCTAAAATTTTAAATAATACAGGTCCAGAAACATCTCTGCCACAAGCTGCTTGATTCTGAGATTCATTTGTGAGTTTCTGGATCAGGGCTGTTAATGTGCTTAAATGACCAGGATGAGGGTTTTTTTTTTTAAATTTTATTGAATCACCGTGAGATAGTTATAAGCTTTCATGTTTGGGTTACAATCACACAATGATCAAACACCCATCCCTCCACCAGTGCACCTTCCCCACCACCAATATCCCCGGTACCCCCCCACCCTGCCCCTGCCTCCATGGCAGACAGTATTCCCCATATTCTCTCTCTAATTTTGGGCATTATGGCTTGCAACACAGACACTGAGAGGTCATCATGTTTGGTCTATTATCTACTTTCTGCACACATATCCCATCCCGACTGATTCCTCCAGCCATCATTTTCTTAGTGATTCCTTCTCTATTCCAGCTGCCTTCTTCCCTCTGCTCATGAGCTTTACCTTCTCAGTCCTACCTTTGACTCTCTCACTTATTCTACAAATGGTGAAACCAGAGATAGACTATGGCTTTACATTACTGGTGTAGTAGAGACAGGATCCTAACTGGCACACTGTTTATATGTGAGGTTGGAAAAAGTTGAACTGGAAATGTGGATGAAAGGAAAACTGCAAAGACTTAGTAATGAACTAAAGATGAAGAAGGAGCTGAGAGAAGTCAACTGATGATTAGGTAGGTTTACCAAAGGTGTGCGTCAGGAGGGGTTGGAAAAGAAATAATTTTATTTTAGGCTACAGAAGGGAAAGGCAGAATCTGATGATTAGCATAAGATCAAGAAAGTAAAGCAGATAAATTTCTAAAATATCATAATGAGATGGATTCACTCAGTATCAATTAATTAAAAAAAACTGACATCATTATTACCTAAAAGAATTTTCCCACCCACCTGGCATGGCACTTTATTAGTTCATATTACTTTGTCCTTAAAATAGGATGTGTGAAGGAGGTATGACTCTGCATTTTTGAGGAGAGCTTGAGGAAGTAACGTGGCTTTTTCAAGGGCACAGAACAAGTAAGGAGTGGAACTAGGATTGCACTGGTTTTATTTGCTGCTGGCTCTGTACCTATTATAAACCAAATTCTCTCCTACGATACAAAGAATACTGGGCTTAGGACAAGGATTGGTGCATCTTAGTAGGAATAATAGTTTTGAATGACAGACTTAGTAAGTTTTTTGAATGTCAGAAACAGCTTTAACATCACTAAAGAAGTTATATGATATTTTTGTTCCATATACACCAGGTAGTGGTGGCTAGGATATTTAAAAGTTGTGGGTTTTTTCCCATTTACTTTCACAGAAAAATGCATTTCCTTTGCTTACAAATAGAACAGTTGCAGGATTTTTTTCTTCCTATTTTGAGTTAGAACAGGTAACACTTAAAAAAATCTTCAATTTAATTTTAGTTATTACATTTAATTTTTTATAGTTATTCATGGTTGAGATTCAGTTATACATTGCTCCAACACCAATCCCACCACCAGTGTCAACTTCCCTCTACCAAAGTTCCCAGTTTCTTCCCCCCACTGCCAACTTGCTTCCTTGACACACTGTTAACACATTTTAAGAATGAAATGGCAGAGGCTACGAATCTGGCATTAAATTATGGGTCATTAATTCTATTGGCTAAAACTCTATATAGCCATTAAAGCCCCACTTCCACATACTTTTTCAGTTATAAAATAATGATATTGTTAGCCAGTACCTTCCCCCTAGCTCAAAGTCCCCATAGATATCCAAGATATGATAGAGGAGATATCCAAGAAGATATTTTAAAGACATTTTATTGGAACACAGTTTATCATAATCTATTCAAGGACTTTTTAAAAAATAACTAAATTGGACTTAAAGGTATAATAGAGAAGGTGCATAAAAACACCTGTACTAACTGAGAAAGTGGAAGTGTTTCTAGGAGAAAGGAATCACAAGGCATTCTACTCCCCTTCAGTTTTGTCAGTCACTGAGGAATTTTTAATAAAATTGACTGCAGTGCTGCTATGAACAGACCCAGTGGACAGGCGAGAGGAGATTAGGTTCAGAAAGCTACCCATTAGGTCTAAGAAACAAAGTTCTTTGGGCTTTTGTTAGAAAGTCACTGAAAGAAATGGAAAATGAACTTGATCTAGCCTAGGAAGAGTGGAGTCCAATGAAAAGATGATAAAGTAGAAGACAGAGAAATCTGATCAGTCACCATACGAAAGCTGATAAATGATGGTGTTTTGCTTTTCATAAGAGCAGAAGCTCCTCACACTGAAATCCAAAGTTATATTGAATCAAATGTGTGATTACTCTGCTTGCTTCAAAGGTAATATAGAAAAATCAATGATTCCTCGTGCTTTTCTGCCGTGGCTTTTGAAGATGGGAGTCAGAGTCGTCAGTCACTGCTTGTTCTTCAGCCTTGAATGAATCTCCTTGGTGAGGGGGAGTGGTGGGAGAGAAGAGGGCAAGCCTATTTTAAGTGCAATTTGCTACAACACCAACCAAGGTTTTGCCCTATGAATCACATTTTCTTCCTTTAGAAATATAAAACCACTGAGAAGTTGTCAAACCCTGTTATTCATTCATTCATTCAAAAAAAGAGAGACAATTCAAAACAAAACCATTTGAAGGTCTTCTTCAGGTTGGAACTGGGGCGGGGCTTAGTGGTAAAAGTGCATGCTTTATACCCTGTATGCAGGAGTCCTGGGTTTGGACCTAGCACTGCGAAATCATTTAAAAAAAATCATCTCTAGAAACATTGCTTTTCTTTCCTTTGGAAGATTATTTTTCTACAGGTTGTGTCCTTTAGGATTTGACACATCAGGATATATTAAAGTTGGGCTCAAGAATTCTCTACTTTGAGAGAGGGACAGACATAGAATGACTGCACTCATTTGTGGAATAAAAAGTAATGTCATAGACTATCACCTAAGGATAGTAGAGATAAGGGCCAGGAGGATTGCTCCACGGCTTGGAAGCTTGCCTCACATGCTGGGGGAAAGGCAGCTGGGATACAGAAGGGACCACTAAGTAAATGATGCTTGGAGGGCTCGCACGGGATGGGAAATGTGTGCTGAAAGTAGATTATGGACCAAATATGATGGCCGCTTAGTACCTGTATTGCAAACCAGAGGCGGGCTGGGGATGGAGTGGAGGTGGAGGGAGGGATACTGGGGACATTGAGGGTGGAGGATGGGTATTGGTGGAGGGATGGGTATTTGATCATTGTGTGACTGAAACGTGGGGCTGGAGTGATAGCACAGCGGGTAGGGCGTTTGCCTTGCACGCAGCCGACGCAGGTTCGATTCCTCTGCCCCTCTCAGAGAGCTCGGCAAGCTACCAAGAGTATCTCACCTGCACAGCAGAGCCTGGCAAGCAACCGGTGGATATCTGGTATGCCAAAAACAGTAAAAGCAAGTCTCACAATGGAGAAGTTACTGGTGCCTGCTCCAGCAAATCGATGACAAGGGATGACAGTGACAGTCATATGACTGAAACATAAGCACAAAAATCTGTAAGTCTGTAACTGTGTCTCACAATGAATTATTAAAAAAATAATCTCAATAAATAAATGGAAAAGGACCTTGAGCACCAACTGCCATAGTTCTGAAATAAAACGAATAAATAAACAGAAATGAAAAAAGAAAGAACTCTCTAACTTTGGAGGACCAGAGCAATGGTACAGCAAGGAAGATGCTTGCCTTGCATGTGGGTGACCGGGTTTAATCCCCAACACTCCAACGGACCCTGAGCCGTATCAAGAGTTCGAAGCTGGAAATAATCCCTGAGCACAGTTGAATGTACTCCTAAAACCAAACATTTTTGTTTAAAAGTTCTTTACTTTTAGAAACTTGCAAAATTCATTGACTTTTTCTCCTGGACCATGGTAGAACTATTTCTTCATGGCCTGTCAGTGTGAATGCAACAGTGATAGAGGCCAACTGTTGATCAATCTATTCAATTTCATTTCTTCTACAGCAGAGGTTTCAGAAATAAGGCTGCTCCCTAGAATTCCTGATAGGAGTACTCTAATAAGGGGCAGAAGTGGTTGTTTGGGAATTGTGCCTTAAGGAACAAGCACAATTCATGTATTCATACCATGAAAATATAAAAATGTTGAGCACATCTATACCGTCTGATTAAACTCTATCAGAGGCACATTTCCATTTAATTCATCTGCTGCCAGGCTACTTGAGAAATTGCTGTATTTTGTGCATATTTTGGACTAACTGCTTCAGAACCTTGACAATATGTTTAGTTTGCATAAATCAGGCAAAACATATTTTGTTTTGTTCAGTATGCTCTGAACTTTCACAGTTATTTCATTATCTGTTCAGATGGTCCCTCAGCCTTGCTTCAACTGAAAGGGAAATTGTAAATGTTGTTAAAATAAAACCCGGCTGATGCATTGGCAGCTGTGTTGTCTGCAATAGACCCGGGTTTGGGGATCTAGCTTAATCCAAGGAATTTAGATTCACTAATTGCTTGTGGCTATGAACATTATTACTATTCATCATGTTTTGTGGAGATCTTTCCAATCTCCCTTCCTAAAGAACCACACTTTCATTTTGGAAGGATCCCGTGTACTCACCTTTTATTTTCAGTTGGTCTCAAGCATTGCTGATACCAAGTTTTCTCCTTTTTGTGAAATACCCAAAATCTGTCTGATGTTATTTTGAATCAATAATGATAATTTCATCTTTATTATTTATTTTCTTATCTCATTATTGTCCTTCACACCTCATTTAAAATGATTCCTTTCAGGGACCCTTCGTTCTACACTGCTGGTGGGAATGCCGACTGGTTCAGCCCTTTTGGAAAACAATATGGACGATTCTCAAAAAATTAGATATTGAGCTCCCATTTGACCCAGCAATACCACTGCTGGGAATATATCCCAGAGAAGCTAAAAAGTATAGTCGAAATGACATCTGCACTTATACGTTCATTGCAGCACTGTTTACAATAGCCAGAATCTGGAAAAAAACCCGAGTGCCCTAGAACAGATGACTGGTTGAAGAAACTTTGGTACATCTATACAATGGAATACTATGCAGCTGTTAGAAAAAAGGAGGTCATGAAATTTGCGTATAAGTGGATCAGCATGGAAAGTATCATGATAAGTGAAATGAGTCAGAAAGAGAAAGACAGACATAGAAAGATTGCACTTATCTGTGGAATACAGAATAACAGAGTAGGAGACTAACACCCAAGAATAGAAGAATAGTAGAAATAAGTACCAGGAGGTTGACTCCATGGTTTGGAGGCTGGCCTCACATTCTGGGGAGAGGGTAACTCAGAGAAGGGATCACCAAGTATAATGCGGTCGGAGGCCATGCGGGGGAAGGGTGATGTGGGCTGAATGTGGTCTAGAGACTGAACACAGTGGCCACTCAACACCTCTATTGCGAACCACAACACCTAATGAGAGAGAGAGAACAAAAGGAAATGCCCTGCCACAGTGGCAGGGTGGGGTGGGGGGAGACAGGATTGGGGAGGGTAGGAGGGATGCTGGGTGTACCGGTGGTGGAGAATGGGCAATGGTGAAGGGATGGGTTCTCAAACTTTGTTTGGGGGTAACATGAGCACAAAAATGTATAAATCTGTAACTGTACCCTCATGGTGATTCACTAATTAAAAATAAATAAATTAAAAAAAAAGAACCAAGTGGAAAGGACGGTATGAAAGAAACAGATCATTCATATGTAAAAAGATGGCAAATGTTCCTTAATTAATATAGAAAATGGTAAAAATGAGCTATAAAAAATAAAATGATTCCTTTCAAATCCTTTTTTTTCCACTTATTAAATTTGTTCCTCTAGTCCTTCATTCAATGCTCATAAGCTTCAAACTTTAGTTATTTTGGGGTGGACCATACTCTAAGGGTTCTAGGAAATATTTCGCACCTCTCTTGACGTTCCTTGAGAACAGATTTGACCTTCTCATTCTCTTTTCTACTCTGGAAAATTCATTATGAAAAAATTATAATAAATTTTTATAATTTTTTTATATTATAATTTTTAGTATAATGTCTGAAAAAGTCAGGCTAGACTGCAACACTTCCTGTTTATTTTAAATCATCAGATTTGGGAAGTAGTTACTAAAAACAAAGGAACGTATTAATTTGGATTCAGAACTTATTCATTTATTCATATTTTTTGCATTGAACAAGAATTTACTGAGTGATTCAGGTGCCATGATAAGCAATGGAGATACAGTGTAAAACCACAGTTAACGGTCTCTGAATTCTCTGAGTGATTAGTCTAAAGGGATAAAATCAAATCAACAACTGCAACACTGAGAAGTACTAAAGAAGAAAGGGTATGCCATTATAGCATATTAAATACCTTCAGAATTAATAGGAAAAGATAAAACAGGATTTTCTCATCTTCTTAACCTTTAAGTCAGAATATATTCTGGGAAAAGTGCACTAGAAAGTTAAATTATCCATCGGAAATTATTTTAGAACATCCCAAACTCTCTACTTCTGTCTTTCATTTATATAAAAGAAGGGAACATTCAGTATTTGCTTTAATGGATTGTCACTTTTACCTGGGGAGATTTTGTTAACAGCTTCTGAAGCATGGGGAAGAAGACATCTACAATTAAAATAGTTTTGCACCTCCCTTTTATGACCTTTAAGCAATCAGTTTACAAGGAATTCTTTATCCTTAACCCCCAAGAAAGTTAATCACCCTTATTTGCTTGCTTATTTCCTCCCTCTTTGTCTCTTACTGGCCTTCAGATTGACTTCTTTAATTTTTCTAATGATACCTACAGCTAAAGCTATTGTTTTCTCTATAATTCACACACAATTTTTGCCTCATTAGCTTGCATTATTTATTTTGAACAATTATTATTCCACACACTTGGAGTTATCATTTATTAGAACTTTCCGTGATTGAATAAAGCAACAATATCAAGTTTGAACAAAAATCTAAAAGAGCAAATATTCTTCTTCTTTTTTTTCTTTTTCGGTCATACCCGGCAATGCACAGGGGTTACACCTTGCTCTGCACTCAGGAATAACCCCTGGCGGTGCTGGTGCTTGGGGGACCATATGGGATGCTGGGATTCGAACCCGGGTTGGCTGCATGCAAGGAAACGCCCTACCCGATGTGCTATCATTCCAGCCCCACAAACCTTCTTAATAGTAGGATCTTTCCAGTACAGATTTAATTGAACATTGGTCTTGTAAGAGCAGTCTTATCTTCTGAGGGAATAAGATCTTTAATACCTTTTAATTACTGTGATTTTTTAAAAAATGGTCTCTTTAATAAAAATTAGTCAATGGTTTACTCCAACTAAGTCCCCTGTGTGGGTTGTGTAGAAAGGCAGAAGTGATAACATTGGAAATTTATAGGTATCAATGAAGACAGTAAATAAACAGAAGTCTTACACTGCTGGAAGGAGTAAATTGAACACAACCACTTTGGAAAAGTACTTGGCAGTACCTTTAAAATTAAACATATGTCTATCATATGAACTAGTGAATCATTTTCTATAAGGCAGCATGAGATTTCATAATTGCATCAAAGAAGAAATGATCTAAATCACATCAGAATTCAAATAAATACATAAAATGTAATCTGTTCATTTATTACAACAAGAACTGAAGTAACACATAGCAACATGGATGAATATCACAGACATGATATTAAATAAAAGAGAACAGATTTTGTTAGTATGCAATTGATGATTTAATTTATATAAGCCTCAGTCAAAGAAAGTCTAGGAGAATATCTCTTGAGGGGAAGTTGAGGGAACTTATAGTTACATGAATGCACTTTATTTGTGAAAATTAAAATGTTATCTATTTTGTATTTATGTACTTTGTGTATGTCTAAAAATTCACAGAGGAAGAGAAGAAAGAAGGAGAAGGAGGAGGCAGAAGAGAAAGAGGAGAAGGAGGAGGAGGGGGATGGGCGAGAAGAAGGAGGAGGAAGAGGAGGAGGAGGAGAAATAAACTAACATTATAGGTAGACTCAGATAAGTAAAATTGACAGAGTTGATTTTTGAGGGCTGGTGAGAGGGAATGGTGAGGTAAAGTGCTTGCTTTGACATAGCAGACCTTGGTTTGATACTCAGCATCGTATATGGTCTTCTGAGCCCTGCCAGGAATGATCCCTGAGCACAGTTGTGTGTGTGACCCCTCCAAACTAAACAAAGATAAGCTTTGGTAGCCCCCTTTTCCCTTTTGTGAACTTCTTCCTAATCTCATTATTATAGACCTGAGGATTTGAGAATATTCACCTTTTCTATTTCTGTATGAAAATTATCATCAGGAAATGATACCCATCACTAATTTTGTCTCAAGTACAAATATAAATAGATGAGTCACCTTTCTCAGGGACAGCTGAATTTTTATTTTTTTATTTAATTAATTTTTTAAATTGAGCCACCATAAGATACACAGTTACAAAACTGTACAGGCTTAAGTTTCAGTCATACAATATTCCAACACCCATCCCTCTACCAGTGTACATATCCCACCAGTGACCCCAGTTTCCCTCCCATCAACCCCCATCCCCAGACTGCCTCTATGAAGGCACTTCTCTCTCTCTCTCTTTCTATGTCTCTCTCTCCTTTTAGGCATTATGGTTTGCCATACAGATACTCAGAGGTCATCATGTTTGTTCCTTTACCTACTTTCAGCATGCAGTTCTTATCCAGAGTGATCATTTCCAACTATCATTGTTATAGTGGTTCCTTCTCTATTCCACCTGCTTTCTCCTCCAGCACCTGATGCAGGCTTCCAACTGTCGACCAATCATCCTGGTCTGTGTTTTTACTGTCCTTGAGTATAAGTTTCACACTATGTTTTTTTTATGCCCCACAAATGAGTGCAATCATTCTATGTCTGTCCCTCTCTTTCTAACTCGTTTCATTCAGCATGACCCTCAATATCCATACATTTATAAGTAAGTTTCATGACTTCATTTTCATAACAGCTGCACAAATGTTGATGTACCACATTTTATTTATACATCTGTAGATGTATCACAATTTATTTATCCAGTTCTCTGTTCTTGGGAACTTGGGTTGTTTCTAGATTCTGGAGATTGCGAATAGTGACAGCTGTATTTTCAAATCTTCCAGTGTTTCTACTGTGAAACTAGAAGTTGTCAGTCACCTATTAAGGTAACTTAGCAGCTGCAGCAAGAGCTCATGGGGTTGGAATGCAGGTCTACTCTGCACAAGGCCCGGTTTGATGCCCATTTCTTCATGGTCTTCCAGGCACTGCAGGATAGACTGACCCCTAGCACCTTTAGGGAGCTTCAAAACAAATAAGCAAGCAACCCAAACACACACACACACACATATAACAAAGGAACTTCAGAAGGTGAAGGCATGTTTAGAGTCAATGAAACTTTGGCTAAAGTCACGCCTTTTTTATGAGAAATGACAACCCCATTTTCTTTAAGGAATAACTTTTTATAGTTTTATAGCAGCACACCTGCATACTTATATTATAAAAACATATAATCCCATTTTGTAATATGTTCTTGGCATGATTACTACCTCTTGTAATTATTATTATTATTGTTGAGCTGGAGCGATAGCACAGCGGATGGGCATTCGCATTTCACGTGGCCAACCCATGTTCGATTCCTCTGTCCCTCTCGGAGAGCCCGGCAAGCTACTGAGAGTATGGAGCCCGCATGGCAGAGCCTGGGAAGCTACCCGTGGCATATTGGATATGCTAAAAACAGTAACAATAAGTCTCTTAATTGAGAGACATTTCTGGTGCCCGCTCGAACAAATTGATGAGCAACAGGATTGTTGGGCTGGAGAGATAGCACAGTGGGTAGGGCGTTTGCCTTGTACGCGGCTGACCCAGGTTCGATTCCTCCACCCTCTTGGAGAGCCTGGCAAGCTACCGAGAGTATCCTGCCTACACGGCAGAGCCTGGCAAGCTACCCATGGCATATTCAATATGCCAAAAAGTTAACAAGTCTTACAATGGAGACGTTACTGATGCTCGCTCGAGTAAATCGATGAACAACAGGATGACAGTGCTATGACGACAGTGCTGCTATTGTTGTTGTTGTTGTTGGTTTTGGGGCTGTATCTGGCTGTTCTCACAGCTTACTCCTGACCCTGTGCTCAGGGATCAATTGTGGCAAGAGACCATATTTTGTGCCCAGGATGAAATCAAGCTAAGCAGTGTGCAAAAAGTCCCTTAACCCCTGTGCTATCTCTCTGGCCCTCATTAGATTCGAGCTCCTGGAGGCTGGCAATCTCTAGAACTCCAGGGACCAATCAGTGTCTGCCACGGAGTCAGCAATCAACCACGGCAGCTGTGATTTTACCACATCTTTAAGTATTTTCTCATTCCTGCAAAACTGATTCTTCTGTAAGACACAAAAAAATAAAGAAATCTTCCAGATTTTTGTATGTCAGTGTAGTACTGATACCCAAATATGACAAGAGAATATTTGAATGTTTGCACAAAAGAAAAAGTTAGAGCTCAATGGAACTTTTACACATTAATGTAAAAATCCTCTGTCAAACAGTAGCAACTAGAATCTGGAAATTCTCTATAATAATAAAATTTCCCAACTAAGTAGAGATTATTCCAGAAATACAAAGATGAATTGGTGTTAGGAAATATACTAATTTTATTTACCGTATCTATAGACATACAAATATTTTCATAAACACAGAAGAGTTACTGTTTAAGTACAGCACTAATTTCCTATCTAAAAATACTTACTAAAGTAAGAACTTCAATACATTGACAGGTACTATCACTTGTATCACTTGTCATCCCATTGATCCTTGATTTGCTCGAGTGGGTGCCAGTAACGTTGCCATTTGTCCCTGTCCTGTGCTAGTGTAGCCCAATGATATCTGCTCAATCCAGGAACAGGAAGAGCCTTAAATTGTTCATTCAAGGTTTTAACGAAGAAGTCTGACCATCTTGTTGGTGGGCAGCCATGAGGTCTTTTGATGTCCCGTGGAATCCAATCGGTAACAGCTCTAGTCCAGTGGTCATCTCTGAATCGCATTATGTGTCTGGTCCAACTGATTTTCGATGCCTTGGCAAATGAGACAGCGTCCCTGATTCTTGACCATCGACGGAGGTTGGAACTCCAGATTCCTTCTCTCACTTGAGTGAAATGTGAGAGAAGCTAGCATAGCTCTTTTGATTTCTCTTTAGGATACCCAGATAGCATTCTCATCCTGTTTGCATAGGGCCCAGATCTCTGAGGCACATGTTAGTGCAGGAAGAACGGTGGAGTTGAAAAGATGTGCCCAGAGCTGGAGGTTCTTCATCCTCTTAACCACTTCTTCGACGCTCTGAAGGTGTTTCACGCTGCTCTCTTCCTCTTGTGCAGTTCTGGCGCCAAGTCATTTCTAAACATTGAGTTCTTGACCCAGGTACACATAGTTGCTGCATTCAGAGATGTTTGTTCCACTGAGAGTAAATGTAACTAGTTTGTTTTTCATAGACATTGTTTTGCTGAGATTCAGCTGCAGTCCAACCTTTCCACACTCACGGTCAAAGTCGGCCAGCATTTGTGCCGCTTGGCTAATGTTTGGTGTTATGTTACAATGTCATCAGCGAAGCAGAGGTGGTGTTGTTGCCAACCATCTACCTTCACTCCCATTCCTTCCCATTCAAGCTGTCGCATGATATTCTTGAGGGTGGCACTGAAGAGTTTCAGTGAAATGGTATCACCTTGCCAAACTCCTCTCTTTACGTCAATGATCACTTCCTTGTAGAAGGGTGAGATCCTGGTGCTGAATCTGTGATATAGCTCGAGGAGGATCTTGATCTACTGAGTGTGAATGTCTTGTTTGGCTAGGGCTTCGATGACCGCTTCAATTTCAACAGTATCGAAGGCCTTGTTTAAATCGATGAACGTTAGACAGAGCGGCATCTTGAACTCTCTCGAAACTTCAATGAATTTGGTCACTATGTGGATATGGTCGATCGTGCTGAATCCTTTTCAGAACTGGCTTGCTCGCATGGTTGTCCTTTGTCTAGTGTTCTGCCTATTCTATTCAGGATGACTCGAGTGAACAACTTGTAGACGACGGATAACAGGCAGATTGGGCGATAGCTGTCGATGTCGTGGATGTCTCCCTTCTTGCACAACACAACAGTCCTGTTGGTTTTCCATTGGGACGGAACCTTGGTTTCAGACAGGTAGCGTGTGAAGAGCCAAGCCTGTGTATTGATGAGTACTGGCAGCAGATTCTTCAGGTGTTTGGGTCTGACCTTGTCTGGACCAGGTGCTGTACGAGTTTTTACTGACGAAATGGCATGTCAGATTTCAGACAGATACTATCTTGATAATAAATATATCTCTTTATAGCTATCTATCTATCTATCTATCTATCTATCTATCTATCTATCTATCTATCTATCCATCCATCTATCCATGTCAATCAAAAACCAGCAATGCAAATTTATCAATTCTCTGACTTTTTAAATTTCTGAGGTTATAAATTTAAGAAAATCCCAATGATGGCATTCTGGCCTCCCTTCCTCTCTCCCTCCCTCCATCCTTGCCTCTATCCCTTCCTCTCTCTCTCTCCTTTCCCACCCTTTGCTGGGGCTAGAACTTAGAATTCAATGACTAACCATGGGAGGCAGGTGTGCTTTTGTTGAGCCACATTCTTGGCAGCCCGTCATGTTTTGTTTTACAAAAGCTACACTAGTCTATTGTAAACTTCATTTGGAGAAACAATTAAACTAGCAGAACCAGAAAAATTCTGAGAAAGAAGAGAATAGAGACAGGCTGGGACAGTGTTGGGGAATGAGCCCAGTGGTGGGAGGGAAACTGGGGACATTTGTGGTGGGAAATGTCCACTGGTGAAGGGATGAGTATTGGCAACTCCTCTGACTGAAACCCAATCATGAACAACTTTGTGTCTGTGTACCTCATAGTGATATGATAATAATAAAAAAAGAGGTTGGGAAAATTACTTAAGAACAAACCAAAACAAAAAAACAAAACCACAGTAGTGGCCAGAGAGATAGGACAGTGGGTAAGGTGCTAGCCTTGCATGTACTGACCCTAGTTTGATCTTCAGTTTCCCTGATTACTGCCAGGAGCGATCCCTGAGGACAGGTTTGTTGATCAACCCCTCTCTCCCCATTTTTTTTTAATTTATTTATTTTTAATTAGAGAATCACCGTGAGGGTACAGTTACAGATTTATACACTTTTGTGCTTATACTTCCCTCATACAAAGTTTGGGAACCCATCCCTTCACCAGTGCCCATTCTCCACCACCCGTAAACCCAGTGTCCCTCCCACCCTCCCCAATCCCATCTCCCCCCCACCCCACCCTGCCACTGTGGCAAGGCATTCCCTTCTGTTTTCTCTCTCTAATTAGCTGTTGTGGTTTGCAATAAAGGTGTTCAGTGGCCGCTGTGCTCAGTCTCTAGCCCTCATTCAGCCCGCAACTCCCTTCCCCCACATGGCCTTCGACTACAATGTAGTTGGTGATCGCTTCTCTGAGTTGACCTTTCCCCGGAACGTGAGGCCAGCCTCGAAGCCATGGAGTCAACCTCCTGGTACTTATTTCTACAGTTCTTGGGTGTTAGTCTCCCACTCTGTTATTCTATATACCATAGATGAGTGCAATCTTTCTATGTCTGTCTCTCTCTTTCTGACTCATTTCACTCAGCATGAAACTTTTCATGCCCATCCACTTAACTACAAAATTCTTGACCTCCTTTTTTCTAACAGCTGCATAGTATTCCATTGTATAGATGTACCAAAGTTTCCTCAACCAGTCATCCGTTCTGGGGCATTCGGGTTTTTTCCAGATTCTGGCTATTGTAAACAGTGCTGCGATGAACATACATGTGCAGATGTTGTTTCGATTGTACTTTTTTGCCTCTCTGGGATATATTCCCAGCAGTGGTATTGCTGGGTCAAATGGGAATTCAATATCTAATTTTTTGAGAGTCATCCAAATTGTTTTCCAGAAGGGCTGAACCAGTCGGCATTCCCACCAGCAGTGAAGAAGGGTCCCTTTCTCCCCACATCCTCTCCAACAGCGGTTGCTTTTGTTCTTTTGGATGTATGCTAGTCTCTGTGGTGTGAGGTGGTATCTCATGGTTGTTTTGATCTGCATCTCTCTGATGATTAGTGATGTAGAGCACTTTTTCATGTGCCTTTTGGCCATTCGTATTTCTTCCTTGGTAAAGTTTCTGTTCATTTCTTCGCCCCATTTTTTGATGGGGTTGGATGTTTTCTTCTTGTAGAGCTCAACCAGTGCTTTATATACCATTGATATCAACCCCTTATCTGATGGGTATTGTGTAAATATCCTTTCCCATTCTGTGGACAGTCTTTGTATTCTGGTCACTGTATCTCTTGCGGTGCAGAAGCTTTTTAGTTTAATGTAGTCCCATTTGTTGATCTCTGTTTTTACTAGATTGCTTAGTTCCGTGTCACCTTTGAAGATACCTTTATCTTCAATATCATGGAGGGTTTCGCCGACCTTGTCTTCAATGTACCTTATGGTTTGTGGTCTAATGTTGAGGTCTTTAATCCATTTTGATCTGACTTTTGTGCATGGTGTCAGGTCAAGGTCTAAACCCATTTTTTTGCATGTGGTTGTCCAGTTGTGCCAGCACCATTTGTTAAAGAGGCTTTCCTTGCTCCACTTCACATCTCTTGCTCCCTTATCAAAGATTAGATGGTCATACATTTGGGGTTGTGTGTAGGGATATTCCACCCTGTTCCATTGGTCTACGGCTCTGCCTTTGTTCCAGTACCATGCTGTTTTAATTGTTACTGCTTTGTAGTAAAGTTTGAGGTTGTCTCCACATTTTTTTTTAAATTTTATTTATTTTTAATTAGAGAATCACCGTGAGGGTACAGTTACAGATTTATACACTTTTGTGCTTATACTTCCCTCATACAAAGTTCGGGAACCCATCCCTTCACCAGTGCCCATTCTCCACCACCCGTAAACCCAGCGTCCCTCCCACCCTCCCCAATCCCATCTCCCCCCCACCCCACCCTGCCACTGTGGCAAGGCATTCCCTTCTGTTCTCTCTCTCTAATTAGCTGTTGTGGTTTGCAATAAAGGTGTTGAGTGGCCGCTGTGCTCAGTCTCTAGCCCTCATTCAGCCCGCAACTCCCTTCCCCCACATGGCCTTCGACTACAATGTAGTTGGTGATCGCTTCTCTGAGTTGACCTTTCCCCGGAACGTGAGGCCAGCCTCGAAGCCATGGAGTCAACCTCCTGGTACTTATTTCTACAGTTCTTGGGTGATAGTCTCCCACTCTGTTATTCTATATACCATAGATGAGTGCAATCTTTCTATGTCTGTCTCTCTCTTCCTGACTCATTTCACTCAGCATGAAACTTTTCATGCCCATCCACTTAACTACAAAATACTTGACCTCCTTTTTTCTAACAGCTGCATAGTATTCCATTGTATAGATGTACCAAAGTTTCCTCAACCAGTCATCCGTTCTGGGGCATTCGGGTTTTTTCCAGATTCTGGCTATTGTAAACAGTGCTGCGATGAACATACATGTGCAGATGTTGTTTCGATTGTACTTTTTTGCCTCTCTGGGATATATTCCCAGCAGTGGTATTGCTGGGTCAAATGGGAATTCAATATCTAATTTTTTGAGAATCGTCCAAATTGTTTTCCAGAAGGGCTGAACCAGTCGGCATTCCCACCAGCAGTGAAGAAGGGTCCCTTTCTCCCCACATCCTCTCCAACAGCGGTTGCTTTTGTTCTTTTGGATGTGTGCTAGTCTCTGTGGTGTGAGGTGGTATCTCATGGTTGTTTTGATCTGCATCTCTCTGATGATTAGTGATGCAGAGCACTTTTTCATGTGCCTTTTGGCCATTCGTATTTCTTCCTTGGTAAAGTTTCTGTTCATTTCTTCGCCCCATTTTTTGATGATCTCCCCATTTTTTTTAAACAAAAGGTCTGGTCCTACCTGATGCCCTTCTTTTATCTCAATGTAGTACAAACATGTGGATAAAGGAAGACTTATAATGAAAGATTCCATAACTAACACGATAAATGTAGCATTACTCGATAAGGAGTGAGCCATATAAAATAAGAGAGTGAAACCCACTTACTTGTTTTTTTGTAGGATCAAGTTCCAATGAGTCAAACAGTTGTTAAAAGCACATGAAATCATAAAAATTATAGAGAAGAAAAATAATACTTCTATAACCCTGGAATGAGGAAAATCACTTTTAAACCTGACTCAAAATCAGGAAGATTAAAAACAAAAATCCAGAGTAAGAGATATAGTGCAGGGGCTTTGGCATTTGCCTTGCATGCAGCCAACCCCATTTCTATTCTAGGCACTGCATGTGGTCCCCCAAACACTGCTGGGTGTGATCTCTGAGGACAGAGCCAGGAGTAAGCCCTGAGCAACACCAGGTGGGGCCCCAAACGAAAACAAACCCCAACCCATAAAAGGCTCTGGATGTGGTCCCATGGGAGAGTTCTTGCCCAGAAGCCAGAGGCCCGGAGTTTTTCACAATTCTGAATGTGAGCCCAGTGTACAGCTACAAGAAAGGGAAGGAAAGGAAATGGGAACACACACACACAGAAAGAGAGAGAGAGAGAGAGAGAGAGAGAGAGAGAGAGAGAGAGAGAGAGAGAGAGAGAGAGAGAGAGAGAGAGAGAGAGAGAAAGAGAGAGAAAGAGAGAGAGAGAGGGAGGGAGAGAGGGAAAGAGAGAGGGAGAGAGGGAGAGAGAGAGAAAAGAAAAGAACAATCCTTACTTATCTGGCACGTGTATGATGTGCTTGCTCCAGATAACTAAAGCTTATTTATTTTTTTATTTTTGCTTTTTGGGTCACACCCGGCAATGCATGGGGGTTACTCCTGAATCTGCACTCAAGAATTACTCCTGGCGGTGCTCAGGGGACCATATGGGATGCTGGGAATCGAACCTGGGTCGGCTGCATGCAAGGCAAACACCCTACTTGCTATGCTATTGCTCCAGCCCCAAAAGCTTATTTAAAAAAATTAATTTTATTTCAGGCTGATAATGGTAGAATTTCATGCCAAAAAACATTCAGCACTCCACCCTCCACCAGAGTGCTCGCTTCCTTCACCTTATCTCAGAGCCTCATCCATCCTACTAGCTCCCTTGCAACAAGTGAGAGTTCAGGTATAGAGAGCTATTAAGCCAATGGCTTTTAATGTTCTCAGTCTATTGAAGTGATTAAAGAAGTAAGATAATTGTAGTTATGGCTATGAAGATAAGTCTGAGAATAAAACATATAAAGAAAAATTATAAGAAACAAAGACTCCTTCCCTTAGAAAGATCATTAGGTAATTATTATTTCAAAAGAAGACAGGTTGTAATTTAAGACTAGCATTTGTTTCTAAGTCTTAAGGAGCAAGACTCAATTTCAATCATGGTAAGCTCTGAAAATAATGGAGAATTCATAGTATTAGTTATCTTTGGGGCTTCTTGAAGAGTCACAGTCACAGTCATCCCTTTGCTCATCGATTTGCTCAAGCGGGCACCAGTAGCGTTTCATTGTGAGACTTATTGTTACTGTTTTTGGCATATTGAATACACCACGGGTAGCTTTGCCAGGCTCTGCTGTGCGGGCGCGATACTAGCTTGCAGGGCTCTTCGAGAGGGGCAGAGGAATCGAACACGGGTCGGTCACGTGCAAGGCGAATGCCCTACAGCTGTGCTATTGCTCCAGCCCAGGGGCTTCTTGAAGAAGACGCATTTTTAAATAATGATTAGCCTTGTCAGGAAAGTGAAAAAGAACACATTTGGGAGCAATATTGGTACTCACTTGTATCACTTGTCATCCCGTAGATCTTCAATTTGCTCGAGCGGGCCAGTAACGTCTCCATTTGTCCCTGTCATGAGCAAGTGTAGACCAATGATATCTGCTTGCTCCAGGAACAGGAAGAGCCTCAAATTGTTCATTCAGGGTTTTGATGAAGAAGTCTGACCATCTCATTGATAGGTAGCCGTGTGGTCTTTTGACGTCCCATAGAATCCAATTGGTAACAGCTCTAGTCCAGTGGTCATCTCTGAATCGCATCGCATGTCTGGCCCATCCGATTTTTGATGCCTTGGCATCCACAGCATCCCTGATTCTTGACCGTTGATGTAGGTTTGAACTCCGGATTCCTTCTCTCACTTGAGTGAACCGTGATACTCCTAGCATAGCTCTTTCTATTCCTCTTTGGGATACCTGAATAGCATTTTCATTCTGTTTGCGTAGGGCCCAGGTCTCTGAGAGATATGTTAGTGCAGGTCCTCAGAATTCATTTTTAAGAAGGTGTTCTCTAGTAAGGTTGAAAGGATAAGTTCTACTTTATCTCAGAGACCAATGTTCCTGAACTAATCAAACGAACTTCCTCTCAGTTCTCCAAAGAAATGGCAGCCTGCTGCAGGGGGCTCCCCAGGGAGCAGCTGCAACTATTCCAAGTTCAATGCAAGCTCTTTTTGTCCATTTTTAATTTGCAAATACCATGTGGACTATTGGAGGGGAATAATTTTTATAGAAGGAAGGGCAACTTATTTTATGTTTTAGAGAAGAAATTTCTCAGAGATATCGGTGGAAATGTTAGTCTTTAAAAAGAGAAATAACATTTTTCTGTTTGAAGAGAATACTGGAATATTTCATGTAATCTCCACAGGTAACAGAGTACTGTCCCCACTCTAGTCCACAGTGGAGTGTGCTTACATTTAAATGCTGGATTGTAATTTACTAGATTTTAATACTCCCGATAGCTGTGTTTTTGTTTGTTTGTTTTGTTTTGTTTGGGGACAACACCCAGCAGTGTTCAGGGCAATCTCCTTGCTCAGAGTTCAGGGATCACTCCTGGTGGAGTCGGGGTACCCTATAAGATGCCTGGGATGGAATCTAGGTTGACTGCATGCAAGGCAAATGTCTGATCCACTGAACTATTATCCCAACCCCTGCCTATAATTGTGTACCATAGCTCCTGGCTCTAAAACCACTTCATAGAATATTTATTCAAGGATTTTTTATTGAACATTCAGTTGTGCTGGGCGCTATGCTAAAACACCAAACCATATGCCAGATAATTCCATTATCAAGGGCCTGATGGACAATGTGAAAAATGGGGAGTAATCAAGTAATAAGACAAAGAAATATAAATTTTAAATTATGAGAACAACTCAAGGGAGCTCACCTTTGTGATGTTCTGAGCAGGATTTGGTGAGTTCAACTGAAAGACTATCTTTCCCTAAGACAATGCCCAGGCTAACTTTCATGGAGAAAATTCCTGACCAAGGCAAGTTGGAGAAATTGTATATAATTTCTCACAAAAGCCATTTGCTGCTTTCTTCCAACCTGCAGAAGTCTGAGTTTCTCTTAAATACATCTTTAAGCAAGTCTGCACCTTTGTGATGCTGAGTAGGTGAGTCTGAAATGTGCAAATGAAGACAGAAACAGGATGAACAGAACCAAGCTGAATGACTGTCTGGAGGTAAATGATGCCTGAGGAAGTCATCTGTAAGCTTGGTATTAGCAGGGAGCATCATAACTCATCCTCTTTTCCAGAGGGCACACCTGGTGGTGCTCAGGGGCTACTCCTGGCTCTGCACTCAGGAACTACTCCTGGCAGTGCTTGAGTGATCATAGAGAAAACTGGGAATCAAACCCAGTTCAACTGTGTGCAAGGCAAGCGCCTTCTGCACTAAACTATCTCTCCAGCCCCTCATCGCTCATTCTTGCTGGGTGTTTCAAGTTTTCTAAGGTGTACTCACTGAAGAATCTGCCAAATAAGTCTCACAAGGATTTCTGCCTAGGATCCCAGAAATCGACTCGCTCGTGTTCACTCACATGTAGTTCAGATACTTCACCTTAGGCACATACATGTTTTGCTATGAACAGATATTAAGTTACATGGTCTGTATGCTGTGAAGTCACAATGCTGCAGTTTCCTAAAAGGGTCGCAAATGCTCTCATCCATTAAAGTGTACATATTCTGGTGTAGTAATTGTGTTTAAAAAATTCGCATGATTCCCTCTCCTAATGGGACTTGCCAGTAAATTGGACCCTCTCTCAGAAAGCCTTTTTCCTTTGTAATATGCTTCGTTTCAGTCACAATTAAAACATATCTAGCATCAGAGATAGGTGAGGGGAGATAAGAGATCTGTGAAGACTCTGCTTAGAGGCCTTTTGTGTTCATTACTCATTTATTTCCTTCAGAGCACATCTAACAATTTGCAATTATTTCACGAATTCTTTGTTTATTTTCTGTCTATGACACTAAAATATATACATATATCCCAATGGCATAGATATTATTTTTATATATATATATTTATATGCTACATGGTGGAAGAACTTAATCTTACCTACCGTCATGCCTTCAGCACTGTACCTGGTACAGGTATATTGGGCATTCAGTAAATACTTATCAAATCAATTAATGAAATGATCTTTTATTGCTCCATTAAGGATTCTACTCAATGATACCTATGATTATGACATTCATCACTTTTCATTTATTGAAAACCTGAAATTAAGAGAGACTACAAAGTTCACATAATTTATGTCTACAGTTTCACAAATGAAGAAACTGGGTCATGTTTTCCCCATAGTCAGAGCTAGGACCAGAGCTAGATGTCTTCGCATTCAGATCAATGCTTTTGATACTATACTTTAACCATTCAGTTATTTTATTTACAAGACCAGGATGAGCATGAGTTTGGAGCTGACAGGAGCCAGAATCAATCTGGTAAATAAAAGTGAAATAGGACCAATTGAAAACAATACTGGGTAAGGTCAGATGGGCTGATTTTGTACTAGTGGCTGCTTCTAAGAACTTTGTTTGCTATTGCATGAAAACAGCTGTATGCAGGACGACAAATTTGTCACCTAAGTTTCTAAGAAAATGTTCTTAAATATTATCTGAAAATTCCCTCAGGAATCTCAACATTACCATGGCAGACTTGGATCAGGAGAAGACAGATGAGATCTATGGAAAGTGAGAATAATCATTACCTCTTTCTTGTGGCTGTCTGCTTTGGAGAGTATGACTAGAATCACAGGCTAAATGAGAAAGTTTATCTCTGGAGGGAACTCAGATATTTTGCAGAGACGCCGTCCTTTATTTTTATCTATTTATTTTTACAATCTTTATATATTTTATTTTCATAAAGTAGTTCACAGTAGTTCATTACAGATAATATTAAAACACCCACTCAACCAGTGAGCATCTTCCCACCACAATAAGAGGGAAGTATGTGAAGGCTGTTGTATTTCACTCTGGGGCCATTTAAGCCCGCATATACAAGTATACAAGCAAGTATGCTAAAACCAAACATACGTGTGCTACTTTGGGTACATCAATGGGCTAGAAAATAAGAGGTTGCACGGCCACAAATGCAGCTGCGTGCTCCAGGAAATACTGCATCACTCTTTTCTGGGAGCTTTATTTTATAGTCTCTGGATCTTGGCCATTGATGAGATTACATGCCACTGGGAGAGGGCTGTGGGTGTGACTGCCAAGCTACTGGAAAACTGGGGATCTGGGTGGACGTGGCCCAGTCCCGATCCAAGCAGGCTTGGAGATCTCAGCTACAGGTCCTACATACTTGGGTTCCTCTATTGTTTCCTTCATGGGTGAGGCTCATCCGAGCATGTGAAGAGTGTCCTTGAGCATTGTGGCTGGATTCTGTAGGTGTTTGGCTGCTAGGGCTCTGCTTGGGGCAGGGAGGGAAAGTCAACCTGCCCCACTCCGAGGGGGCCCTGGTGAAGACAGTCTGGTATGGGGGAAGGAAATTCAGAAAGAAGAATAGCACTGTAGCACTGTCATCCCATTGTTCATTGATTTGCTTGAGTGGGCACCAGTAACGTCTCCATTGTGAAACTTCTTGTTACTGTTTCTGGCATATCGAATATGCCATGGGTAGCTTGCCAGGCTACTCTTGCCAGGGTCGGGAGATTCTGCCAGATAGTGTCAGAAGACACTGTCCAAGCTGATCTTGGAAAATTTGTTTTTCCCATTTTGCTCTTCCAGATTGTTTGGTAGTTCATCTTAATGATGCTCACTACGGAGATGAATAATGTAACAACCATTGAGAAGCCACAACATGTGCACCACCACTGAATCAACACATTGAGAGCTTCATGTGGATACACACGTGATCCTCAAAATAGCCATGAGGAGCTGAGGGTCTCAATAAAGAAGCTGAGTGAATGCGAGAGGGAGCTGGGTTCTGATCCCAGGAAGTCAGGTATTGGTGCCCAGCAACAGTCTTTGCAACGTCTCACTTTTAGTCTAACGATTTGAATTGATATTTTCTAAGAAGAAATTCATGTTCTTTCATTATAACACTTATTCAGGGAGGCAAAAAATGTACAGTATTGTGTGAAGACTTGGAATCTGGTACCTCCTTCCCAGTACAACCCTCTGGAGAGACCCTTAATTTACTTCACTGAGGCTCTGTTCCAGCTGACAGGCAATACCTTTCGTCTTGGTATGCCAATCATTAGCTGACAATACAGGTAACAGATGTTCAAATAATGCCAATTCAAGGAATAATTGTTATAAGTTGATAGGCATTCTTTTAATTTTGTTAACAATGTAATGAAGCCTCACAAGCCATCTCCAAATGTTGAGTCTTAATGAACAGCTAATTTCACTTAAGCTTCAGGGAGAAGGTAGTATAGAGGCCAGTTTTCTTAAACTTGGGTTGACCCTATCATCCCATATGGTCCATCCTCCAAGAACTGCCAGGAGTAATTCCTGAGTTCAGAGTCAGTGACCCGCAACCCCCCTTTCAAGCATTACAAGGTGTGACCCCAAAACTAAAAAAGAAAAGAGGAAAAAGAAAAAAAAACTGTTGTAATATGACTACAAAAGTGAATGTGATCATTACATAAAAAAAGTTTCTTTGTGATTTAGGATTAATTGATGCTTTATTTTTATACCTATCTTATTGTAGCTGGAGTTCTGTAAAAAATTTGTAAGAAGAGGTTTCAAGTGGAAAATATTAAAGATCGTATAGTGCAAAGAGCAGGAAGTAGAAAAAAAAGAACAATCAAAATTATTGATGGAGTACAAATACTCATACTTATCTTTATCCGAGAATCTATTTTATTTTTGTTGTGTTGTGTTGAGGCACTAAATATCCCCCATAGCGATCTTCTTTCAAGTGACCAGCGGTTGTTTTTATATCCTGAAGATATTTATAACTCAAAATAGACTAGACTTTCTAGCTTTCATATTTCATCACCACAGTGAGAAAAATGATAGACAGTAACATGCAGGCTTACAGGCAAAGTGAGGCTGAGAGAAAGCCATGGATATTTGCTTTTGCTTGCAGCTGGCCTGGACTGAGTAAGCTTTCTGAGACACAATTTTTTTTATCTATCTCTTCTCACTTTGATATATTTCACAGCTGACAGAAATGTACTCAGACAACCCTTCTATTTAAGTCCTTTGATGGGGCCCCAAGAGATAACTTAGAGGCTGAGCATATCCTGTGCATGAAAGACACCCGGATTCGATCCTGGCATCTCTGGGTTCCCTGAGCAACTCTGAGAGTGAACCCAGAGCTATAAGTCAGTAGTAGCTTCTGAGCATTGCCAGGAGCGGTCCCAAAACAACACCAGCAACAAGCAATAACAAAATAATAAAGTCTTTTGATGGCTCCCTATAAGGGCCACAAATCTTCACAACGAGACAATTTCCTTCTCTTTCACTGGTACTTCTCCATGCCACTATGTCTACCTGCCTTGCACAGGATCTGGTGCACTAGTGCTTTCTCTTTTTTCTGGACCATTCCTCTCCGACAGGCTTTTGCAGTTAGATCTGTCTAACACGTCTTCCTCTAGCACACAAATCTCTTTTCACCTAGAGAGGGGAGAGAAGTCTACAGCTCAAAATCAGGCTTCCTTGGTGCCTAATCCCAGCTTCTTTGGTGCCTTCAACTCTTCTCACAACTGCTGGCAGTCACAGTGTATAATCCTGTGCTCATGTTCCCCGATTTCCTCTGAACTTTCCAGACATTCCCATCACTCACCAGTACCCTAGCTCTCACTTCTATTTCTGTAGAATTGTGTTCACTTGCCCTTACAATAAAACCCTCTTTGAGAGACTCTCACACTCAGTGTTGCCATCTTCAGCTAACTGATGCTTGCTCCCTCTCTTTCACTCCCATACACTCTCAAGATCATAGTGAAGTTGGGAGAAGGAAGTCACATTTAGTGGGTGGTCCTGCATGCCCGGACATGTCCGACAGCTTTAGATGCCTTTTAATTTCACATATATTGTGAACGTATCTTTATTCTCAAAGTATAGAACTGGGAGGCTGGTGGTCGAGGCAGGGAAATATTCTAGATAGTTCATGTTTATTAAGAGTGACTCTTCCAGGTTTGGACATATCTCAGCCATTAAGCCATTAAGGACATTTAGAAAGATATTCAGGAGACACTCTTGTCACAAGATGAGTCAAGAGCATCTGATGAAGGTGTAGTGTAAGAGCAGCAGGCAACGCAGGACATGATACATGGACTGGATTGTCCACAAATGTTCAAGAGATCAGATTTAGTTGGGGTCTTGGCAGGGCAAGTCCAGGCCCCTAATTCTGGTGATCTGATATTACTGCTCTGAGCTGCTCTTGTTTGTCATATGTTCTAGGGGTAATCAGTTCTTCCATTTATTATCTGCACAGGTTCAAGCCCTGGACACAAAACTATGGTTGTAGGTAATGAGTTTGTGCATCATGGAGGAAAACATGATGATTTTGCAAAAATTTGAGTGATAAGATTTAAGGCATTTGGGTAGAAATAAATATTTTAGTGAACAATACATCTTAGGGGATACTATTGATCAAAATAACAAAAGATGTTTTTTATTGTGAAACAGATGGAGAAAGAAGCTATTTACATTTCTACTAATTAGGTCATTATTGCTTACCCTGGGTCTGATGCTAACCAAAAGGGAAAACCATAATGGATGCTAGATTCTGCTCACTTCCATTAGGGGTGTCAAATATGGCACTTAGCAACAGCATAGCAATCACATGGCTGCCTAAGAGGATGACCAAATTCATTAACACACTGGAGTCAGACTTTAGAGGAGCTTTTATTGCAGACGTTCAATCTTTGTCATCCCTAGTCAGATATAAACAAACAAATGATTGAACAGAGAATGGCTACCTAGCACCATTGCCAAGCACACAAATGACCAAGCAAACTTCCTCTAAGTTGATTAAAAACAAAATGAGCATCTGTTCTTAGTACATTGCAGTATGTATTTAATTAAAACCAATATGATCTCAGCAAAGTAGAAGAAAGATAAACACTTTTCAGAATATCAACCAAGAGACACTATCAAAAGAACAAGGTCTATTTCTCTGCCTGTATGACTTGGTAGACAAAAGACTATGATTGTGTTATTCTAAGAATAGTGGCTTCATGAGTAATAACCAGTTCTATCAATAATCAATGCCTCACATGCATACAGTTAGGAAATACTTGTTATCTCAAAGCCCTTTCACATTGCTTTATTTGCCCTCTAGGACTGAAATCACTGCATCAATTGCTGAAAAATAGTCAGCTCTGTGGTAGAACATAACAGCTGTTTGAAACCGAATAACAACAGTACACACCAATTGAAGAGAACTACAGACAAATTCTTAAGTCAATTAAAACTGCAGGGTTAGATTAGGTAGGAGGAATGTAATTATCCAAATTGAGAACTGGGCAGGCTAACAGGACTAATAATAAACTCATCTTTTACGGGGATTTAACAAGGGAATGCATTGACTGATTTTTATTTTAAATGTTAAAGTTTTCCCTCCTAAAAGACTGAAGGGGGTGGATTAAATGATTATGCATTTGTTTTAGTAAATGTGTAAAGAGGAAAATTAGGACATGCTGATGCTTTGTGCTCTCTCACATAGTTTTCCTTTGGTCCATGAGGAGAACTGTTCATTCTTATAGCTTAACTGCAAGACTCGTTAGGTACTTTCCATGATGGGCACAGGTGAAGGACTTCTCAGCAGTCTTACTGCCCTGTTCTGTCTCTATGTAGTTTCTGTATTTAATTGTAAAGGGTTTTGCCAATCTGTCTTTTTCTCTTGTCATGTGGGAAGGAGTCATGCCACTCATTTCTGTATATTTCTTTGTCTAAATTCACCCTTAATAAACATATTTTGAAGTCCAAAAATGCTCCAGAAAAAATAGGGATCTTGGAAAATATTTAGATAGCATGGAAGTGTCTTATTATCCATGCTTCAAATTTTAGATTCTAAAACCTAAGCTATAGTTGATGTAATATTGGTTTTTCCAGGGGACTCAGAAAAATAGGACTTGAGAGGCCGGTGAGTGTTATCTCTATTCATTTTACAAATACAGAAAAGACACAGAAAAGAATCTGCTGTCAATACACATGTCCTTGGCCAGAGAGACATGTTTATTGTAAATTACAAACTCATAGGGGACTGTAAAATACAAACATAGATGAGATTCAATTTTGAGTGGGGCTTGGGGCACATTTAGATGTGTTCAGGGCCTCTTCTTGGCTCTGAGCTTGGGAATAGCACTTGGTGGTGCTCGAGTGACATTATGTAGTATCAGAGATCGAACCAGGGCCAGCTGTGTACCTCCTACACTGTCCCTCTGGCTTCAATATAGTATGCAGGTAAAAAAGAATATGATGACCCAACATGTCTTATTAAAGTAAGACTTCAATTTCAATTGATTAGTGGTATTTAAAAATTTTTTAAAAAATATCTAGCAGTATTTAGTATTAGTTTCTCTGGTCCTCGCCTAACAGGGGTTGAGTTAGCGCTGTTTTTCCCAGCCAGGGCTGGGTAAATGTGAATCTCAGGATTTAAGTAAGGATTTTCCATTTCCCATTTTGAGCCATTGATGAGCTATTTTACATAGGAAATGGATGAATGTTATTTGAATGAAAGTTTGCAAAGAAATTCTTTTTTTAAGGTATACTTATATTTATTTACTTTTAAAATATGATGTCTAGAAAAACTTATATTGCATTTCTAATTGACAACAATAGTCTAGATAAATAAGAATACAAAAAACTTTAGACTCTATATAATTCTGAAATTATGAGAAATTGGCAGCATTTTTTTATTCTCACATTACTAATTTTATGCCTTTTGTTTCTTAATAATATTTTAAAATTTCAGCTGAAAATTGTATGATTTGTGGACAGTATGTTTATTTATTTAAAAAGTTCTAAGAAATTTATAAAACAGAACTGATAAGTACACTTAGCATGTACTCAGAAGGAACAGGTAATACATAAATTTTATTTAGATTTCCATATATCCACAACAAATGATTTTTGAATGGAAGTTATATTTAAATAGCATAAAAATAGAAAATACAATTTAAAAGATTCACAAGACTATAATAATTTTTGAGAGAAATAGAATACCTAAATAGAAAATATATATACAACACTTACATAACGGCAGACAAAATATGGCTGAGATCAGTAGAATTTAATTGTGATCAATTAAGTCAATAAAATCCTAGTAAGAATTTTATTTTATTTTTAAAATTGTTTTTCATTGAGAGCCTCCAGCAGTGCTCAAGGGCTGTTCCTGGTGATAGTCAGCCCTGGCAGAGTGAGCTGATACTTCATTGCTGGAGCATGGTGGTGTGGCTCAGTCCAGCAGTGCTCAGGGGTCACCAGGAATGCACCCAGTAGTGTTCTGGGTATCATTCAGCACTAAGAACTGAACTCAAGGTCTTGTTCATGCAAAACATAAATTCTAGTTCTTTGATCTGTCGGCTTGGTCCCCTCGTGAGAAAAGTAAAAATCACAAAATCGAGTCAAATTTATGTGGAATGGCTAAAGCAACCTTGAAAATAGAGAAAAAAAATTCAGACTCACATGGCCTGATTTCAAATTGACTATAAGTCATGTGTTATTGTATAAAGATTTAAAAATGATTAACAAACAACCGAATAGAGAGGTCAGAAATAATCCAAAAACATGTATGGTTATCCTGGTGCTCATCAATTTGTTCGAGCGGGCACCAGTAACGTCTCTCACTGAGAGACTTACTGTTACTGTTTTTGGTATATCCAATACGCTCTCGGTAGCTTGCCAGGCTCTCCGAGAGGGACAGAGGAATCGAACATGGATCGGCCGCGTGAAAGGCGAACACCCAACTGCTGTGCTATCGCTCCAGCCCATGTATGGTCAATTGATTTTTTTAAATTTTATTTTTTTAATTAAATCACCATGTGGAAAGTTACAAAGCTTTCAGGCTTAAGTCTCAGTTACACAATGCTCGAACACCCATCCCTTCACCAGTGCACATATTCCACCACCAAGAACCACAGTCAACCTCCCCCCTACGCTCATCCCCCCCAACCCCCCACCCCGCCTGTGTAGCTGATAAATTTCACTTTACTTTCTCTTTACTTTGATTACATTCAAACAAAAACTCACTATTATTTTTTGGAGTTCCCCCCCACTCCCCAGAGTCAGATCTGTTGGAAAGGAAGCATTTGATAATTTGTTTTCCATTGCTGAGAATGAAGAGATATGAGGTCATGTGGCCACAATAGCAGCCACGAGGTTTTGGATTTCTGTATTTTAGTATTTTAGTAACTAAGTCCAGAGGAATTTCTGCCGAAGTTGCATCATTGCTAGCTCGTACCTCTCTGCTACTTTATATTCCACATATGAGTGCAAACCTTCTATATCTGTCTCTTTATTTCTGACTCATTTCACTCAACATGATACTTTCCATGTTGATCCACTTATATGAAAATTTCATGACTTCATGTTTTCTAGCAGCTGCATAGTATTCCATTGTGTAGATGTACCAAAGTTTCTTTAACCAGCCATCTGTTTTGGGGCACTCCAGCTTTTTCCAGATTGTGGCTATTGTAAACAGTGCTGCAATGAATATAGAAATGGAAATGTCATTTATACTATACCTTTTTGCCTCTCTGGGGTATATTCCCAGGAGTGGTATTGCTGGGTCAAATGGGAGCTCAATTTCTAATTTTTTGAGAATTGTCCATATTGTTTTCCAAAAGGGCTGAACAAGTCGGCATTCCCACCAGCAGTGAAGGAGAGTCCCTTTCTCCCCACATCCTCGCCAACACCCGTTGCTTTTGTGTTTTTGGATGTGGGCCAGTCTCTGTGATGTGAGATGGTATCGCATTGTTGTTTTGATCTGCATCTCCCTGATGATTAGTGATGTCAAACATTTTCTCATGTGCCTCTTAGCCATTTGGATTTCTTCTTTGGGGAAGTTTCCGTTCATTTCATCACCCCATTTTTTGATCGGGTCGGCAGTTTTCTTCTTGTGGAGTTCAACCAGTGCCTTGTATATCCTTGATATCAACCCCTTATCAGATGGGTACTGGGTAAATATCCTTTCCCATTCTGTAGGCTGTCTTTGTACTTTGGTCACTATATCTTTTGAGGTGCAGAAGCTTCTTAGTTTAAGGTAGTCCCATTTATTTATCTCTGTTTTCACTTGCTTGGCCAGTGGTGTGTCAACTTTGAAGATACCATTGGCTACAATGTCGTGGAGGGTTTTCCCGACCTTGTCTTCAATGTACCTTATGGATTCTGGTCTGATGTTGAGGTCTTTAATCCATTTTGATCTGACTTTTGTACATGGTGATAGGTGGAGATCTGAGTCCATTTTTTTTGCATATAGCTGTCCAGTTTTGCCAGATCAATTTGTTAAACATACTTTCCTTGCTCCACTTCACATTTCTTGCTCCCTTATCAAAGATTAGATGATAATATATTTGGGGTGGTGTGTCAGAATGTTCAACCCTGTTCCATTGGTCTGCAGCTCTGACTTGCAAAGAAATTCTTGTACCAACCTCAGGAAGACTCTAAACTTGTACTTTTATATCAGAACATGATGCTGAGGCACTTTTATTGTCAATAACTGTAAAAGCAACATCATTTCACAAAGTGTCACTTCAGAAAGATATCTGAAATTCTCTGAGGATAATAAACAAAATTGCAGCCAACTGCAAACCCTGTCATTGGGTAAAAGAACAACAACAACAAAAAGTCTATAAAAAGGAAGTATAGATCATGTCATTGGCAAAACTTACTTGTTAACTCCCAATAGACAAATTAGGCTTTCGACCTTTTTATCATCTTCTAGGGTAATAACCATATTTTCTTGAATAAAGAACTCAGGGCACTGACTCAAGTGTATCTCTGATGGTCTCACTGGGGAGTCTACAAACATATATCGGATTTCATTTAGGAATATACAAGATACTTAAAAAATCTTTAATTAGTTCAAACCAATTCAAGAATCAAAACTATTGGCCAAAAGACTTAGTGCCTTATTAGTATGGGAATGAAAAGTAAATGATCATAAATTGCAGTTGAATAAAATATAAAAATACAGCATGTTGCATTTTCCACCAAATAAATTAGACTATTTTCTGAGGTCGGATGGTTATAGTCCAAACACACAAGTCTTCTGCCATGCCAGAACTTTAATAGTCTTTCCCTTTCCTTCTTTTAAAAAATCTGTCTTATCTTATGAAGACAATTCAAAAAGCAAAACAATAGCAAATATACAGGTGTATATATAAAGACCCTCCTCAGAATATTCCATGGGAACTAGTAAAATCCTGACACTGTACCAAAATACAGATAGATATCAAGACTTCAGTTCTAGCTCAAAAAGCTTCCAAGTCAAAAGCTAATGAATAAAGCCCATATTCATGAACCTGGATTTCACACTGGGCTAGCCTCAACAGCTATTGCAACATCCCTTATTTTTCCCTAGGGGATCAGGGAAATGAAGCAAATATGTAGCCTTGACAAACAAAGACCCCACCATAAAATATTCCCAGATAAGTATGAAGTACTTAATATCTCACTTATTAAAATTATCAACAGCATTCAAGATTCATACTGAATGCAGTTTCTTTTAGGAGTATTTTCTGCCTAAAATGTATCTTGGACCACCTGCAACATCAAATTTTTCTTTGAGTTATTTTTGTAGGTATAGTTATGTCTTTAAATATTTTCCTTTTTCAACACCCAGCACAGCGCTTGATCCATGGGTTCTGAATATATATATATATAATATATATATGAATATATATATGTTGCTTTCATGTCCTTATTCTTCACTTTCCGAGCTTTCCTGATTGCAAATACTTTGTATAGATCTCAAGTTCTTTGTAGTTACAGGAGGCCTAAAATCTCATGACTCTATGGTTCTGAAGGCTATTTTCTTGTCTGAGATCTATTTCATCAGTGTTTTGAAAGTTAAATAATTTTTGTTTGAATAATTATATATTTTGTAACACAATATACGTCAGAGAATAATTTTTCTTGGGCAGTGTATTTTGGTTAAAAAGAGTTGAGTCTAGTAAGTTTGTCAGAGCATTCAAGCTTACATCACTAAAGAATTGCATGTCTGTTCTGCATCACCAAGATGCAGAGATTGATGGAAGATTCTCTCTTGTAGACTTCTTTAAGTATAGCAGAGAAAACTCCTAAGGGTATCATGGATTTATGGAATTTGCATACTTCTAAGCCCAGGGATGCTTTCTACAAACTTATAAAAATGCAAAATATACAGGTTATTTCCACAGAATCAAAGGTCTTGACCTATCATAAAAACTGCAGATGAGTTAGTTTGAAAGGAGGGATCCGAAGTATACAAACATAATTAAGAAGAGGGAAAAAGGAAAGGGAAAATAAAAGTTAACAGTATGAGGAAAAATACTGTGGAAAGAAAAGTATATGACAAGTGTCTAGGAAAAAAGACCAAAATTTGGGTAGACAAATACAGAAAATTTAGTACATTTTGACTATAAAAATAATTCAAAAGGACTAAAAGACAATAGAAGTACTCTTTTGTTGTTTACACACTTCTCCTTCCCCAACTTAAAGAAAAATATTTATGACTATGTCACAATCACATTATAAACAACCCCTTGAGGGTTGCATGTACTCACAGCAGTTGGTATAGTCATAATCTAGTTCAGGCTATGTTACTGGAAGTGATGTGGATAATTGGTTTCGAAGAGCTAAGCTCTGTCAGCATGGGTTATCCCAGATGGATGAGAAAATGCCCTAAAGCTGGCAGGTGCTAGATAGTGAATCCCACAAACCTCATTGCACTTTATTAAGCTAGTCCCATCTGTAGCACATTTTCCTGGTGATAAAGGTAAAGTGTAAGTGGGAGAATAAACTGATCAATTGGATAGAAGTTATCTGCGGGACTTTCTTGGTCTCTAGTGAATGCAGGTACTGCTGCAGGGTCCTTCTTTGATACACCTGGAGAAGACGAAGTTACCTTTTTTTATTATATCTAGAATTTCAGGGGTAATTTATGCTAAGCGGTGTGTGTGTGTGTGTGTGTGTTTAGCAAGGTATGAAAGCTAGAACCACAGGTTTCTGAGATGATAAAATGAAAGATTCATCCCATGCTTCCAATGCCTTAAGAAAAATTTAATAATAATTCTTAAAAATTCAGGAAGTAAGAGTTCTTATTTGGAGATTCCTAAATGTCACCACCAGTATCCTTTCAAGCATCAGATGAGAATCAGATAAGGATAAGAAGTTTATTATTATTATAGCATATATAATATATCATGGCAGATCATCACTAAGCTAGAGAAGTCATGAAGTGCCAAGTAAACAGAACCATTGGTAAACTAGACAAGACTCTCTATTCCATTGAAGTACAGAATTGATCTAAAACCATTACAAGCTTACCGAACAAGTATACATAGCTCAGGAATTGTCAAATGATAACTTTCTGGACACTGCAAAGTATAGCTAGAATCCTTTCTTCCTTTCTTTTGTCTTTAGGCTTCACCTGACTTACTCAGGAATCACTCTTGGCAGTGCTCAGGGGACCATATGGGACCCATATTTTTCAGCACATAGTTGATAAGAAGTTGGTGAGAAAGTTCTCATATAATTATTTTAACAATTAATAGGCCCTAAAATATCAATTTGGCTTATTGTGTGTGGAAGATTAAAATGTATTTCCAGGGGAATTATAGGGTATTTGAATTTTTAGTTAGATTACTAAATGAGTAATTTAGCATTAAATTACTGATTATATTGAATAGGTACATAAATCCAAACCTTGTTATCTCAATAAATGTCTTGCATATTTATAAATTCTCCCATAGCACCACAGGGAGCTAAAAAACATAATTACTTTTAGATTTGACACGAGTCATTCTTCTGAAAATGTCCCAAAGTACCAGAAATAGTTACCAAGTAACAAATTTGTTTTCTATATATGTTCTTATCCTTAAAAAGTCATCAAATTGCTAACTGCACAATTAACCTCAGCTAGTTGTTTATCTCAATAAAAAAGGAGCAAACATCATTATCTCTATAGATTTTGAGATATAAGATCATCTATATCATTTAGTCTTCCTGCATTTATAATGAAAAACATGAAAAACACATGCTAAGTTTTAGAATTTGGTTGTACATCATAAATATGAACCTGAGATGATCCAAACACTGATTACCCCAACAGCAGCGACCAGGTGGTGACCCTAGGACAAACAAACCTGAACAAATATTTTCTTCTGTAAACATTTCCTGGTGACCTAAAAGATTCTGGGCCATAAATGTGGCTGCTTAACGTGAGGCACGCCAGATGGAGCCTTAACAGGGTAGACCTAATGGTTTACTTGCTGCTCCAAGAAGGAAGCTTATCTTTGGGAATAGTCTTTCCCCACCTAGGTGTTACACTACACGTGGCAAGTTAAACAATGGATTCTTAGAGCTAAATATTCATGTCTAAGTCATACTTCAGTCAGGAATAAAATATAACCTTATGTGATACTCTTTAAAATTACAGAAGTGAATCTAGTTTCTTACTAATATACAACAACTGAGAGATGCTTGCTTGCTGTATAGAGAATTAAAAAAATATCCTGGTCTAGAAACTTCCTCAAAAAAGACAGAGATGGCAGTGGGTATATGAAAAAATGCTTTACATCACTTATCATCAGGGTAATGCAAGTCAAACAACAATAATGTTGTTATTGTCAGCCAGATATTAAACAGAATATTAAACAGAATAAACTTAACCAGTGCTAGCACAGATGGAGGGAAAGGAGCCTTCATCACCGCTGGTGGGAATACTGACGGGTTCAATCCTTTTGGAAAACAACTCGGACACTTCTCAAAAAATTAACAATTGAATTTCCATATGACTCAGTAACTCAGTTTCTACGCCTCTATCCGAAAGGCCCCAAAACTCTGTTCTGAACAGGCATTTGTGCTCCTATGTTCAACACAGCACTGTAGACAACAACCAAACTCTGGAAACAACCCCAGTGTTTCCAAGAACATACAACTAGATAAATAAACTGTCATCTGAATACACAATGGAATACTATTCGACTACAAGAAAAGATGAATTCATGCAAGTTGCCATGACATAAGTGGAACTGAGGGGTTTCATCATGCTGAGTGAAGTCAGCCAGGAGGAAAGGGACAGATACAGATTGATATCTCTCACATGCAGGATGTAAAGAAACACAGTAAGGGAATAACAAATGACCAAAAGTAATAGAACCTAAAAATCGTCTATAGAATCTTAACATACTACTGACATTGCTGTACAATTTTATTTATTTATTTATTTATTTATTTAGCTTTTTGGGTCACACCTGGCAATGCACAGGGGTTACTCCTGGCTTTGCACTCAGGAATTACTCCTGGCGGTGCTCAGGGGACCATATGGGATACTGGGGATCAAACCCGGGTCGGCCGCATGGAAGGCAAATGCCCTACCCGCTGTGCTATCTCTCCAGCCCTGTACAATTTTAAAGCACAATGACTAAACTAAAAATATTTAAATGCTTTTCTTTATCATGAATAATGGTGGCACAAACATACTTGGTTTTATTTGGTATTAGTTTTGAGGTATTTTGCACTATCTTAATTATTCACAGTTTCTTTAATAAGGAATATTTTTAGGACAATTGAGGGTAACATTCAAGCCCCAACACTTTTTAAAAATCTATGTTGTTTTATTTTTGGTTTGCTTGTTTTGTAAATAAGGCCCTCCAAAAATAAATTACGAAGCCCAAAGAAACTGTAATCGGTGTCTGATTTCCTGTAGCTCTGAAACAGCTGCTTTTTTGGTGTGGCCTATGAATTATTCTATTCATTTTATTCACCTTTACACAAATTGAAGCCGCTTTAAAAATTCTCTAGTATTCTGTTCATATCATCCAATTATCAATTAAAATCTCAAACTACTCGTGTATAACATTCAAATTGTTTCTTTGAGGAGTCTTTTGTGATGCTGTTTCACTAATCTTAAAGTCGGTCATTTAACTGATTGAAATTTCTAGTTTTCAACTGCTGTTCCTTCCACATCAACTCTCCTAGGTCCCATTAAAAATTTGAAATAACTGAGAAGTGAAAAATACATAAAATTTATTGAGTCACCATTTGTCAACTTTGGAATGCATCTACTTTACTATTTGGGGGTGGGTGGGACATTTTTTCCTGACAGTGCTCAGGGATTACTTCTGCATCTATGCTCAGGGATCACTCCAGGTGGGGCTCATTTGAGATGTTGGGGATCAAACCAGGGTTGGTGATATGCATGGCAAACAACCTACCAAATATACTATTGCTCTGGCTCCTGCTTACTCTACTTTGAAAGAAATATGATTCATATACATTCTCTTGTGGTGGTATTAAATCTTGTCACTTAATGACCTGCATTGATCCTACACACACACACACCTTTAACATATTCGCTTGTACATTTTTAGTTTAAATTTATTTTGCCAAATGCACCCATTAACCTGAGGCAAAAATCTTAGCGTCCTTAATAGCATTACATTTTTGTGACCATTTATTTCTCCAACTTCAAACTGAGACAAAGATTTTTTTGAAGTAGTTAGTTCTTTATAAACTTTCAGCAGCATTTGAATTTTGTTAGCAATCCCTTTCTACTTGGGTTATTTCTCTCCAGGCACTCCCAAATAGTCTTCAGGATTGACAGCATTGTAGCACTGTAGCACTGCTGTCCCATTGTTCATCGGTTCGCTTGAGTGGGCACCAGTAATGTCTCCATTGTGAGACTTGTTACTGTTTTTGGCATATCAAATATGCCACGGGGAGCTTTCCAGGCTCTTCCATGGGGGCGAGATACTCTCGGTAGCTTGCAGGGCTCTCCGAGAGGGATGGAGGAATTGAACCCGGGTCAGCTGTGTGCAAGGCAAACGCCCTACCCACTGTGCTATTGCTAGGCTTTAAATGTACATACTAGCCTTTATTATCTATTTATTATTCTTAGTACTAGTAGTTGTAGTGATGGCTGATTGAACCCAGGGCCTCACACTTGCAAAGCAAGCACTCAGCTGCTGGCTGGGCTACCTCCCAGGGCCCATTTTTCTATGATTTTCATTACAGTAACATGGTTTACAATAGTGTCAGTGTTTATAATATTTATGTATAAACGTTCCTACTCTACACCCACTACCAAAGTGCCAATCTCCCTCCACCAATGTTCCTGTTTCTTCTATCCACCTCTGTCTCCTGACCTTCCTAACTCTCCCATTTCCATTTGGTAGCCTGTTTTATTGCTAGAGCCTAAGGGTTTGTTTTCATTAGACACTGACTATTACCTTGCTTTGTTTCTTTATATGCACATATGAGTGAGATCATGTGATATTTATCTTCCTCCCTCTGACTTATTAACGTGTCAGTTAACATGACACCATTTCATTCCATTCAAGTTGTAGCAAACTACAAGATTTCATCTTCTATAAAGCCATACAGTATTCCACTGTACATATATGCTACAACTTCTACATCCGTTCATATTTTATAAATGTTTGGGTTGTTTCAAGATTTTGATCCTGTAAATAGCACTGCAATGAACACAGGTCTGCTTAGTGTTTTATGTTCATAGAACAGATACAAAGGAGTTGATTTTATGGATAATATGGTAGTTGTATTTCTGATTTTTGGTTTAGTCTCAAGCGTGAACTGAGATCCTGAGTCAGATGGCAAATTTTCTATGTAATATTGTTACCTAACAAATAAGATAAGTTGAACAACAGATTATTGGTCCTCATTTTCTCTCCATCCAACCTGCTGCCCTACCAGCCTTTTAAAAAAATGTTTGTAAAGAATACTTCCAAAGGATTAAAGACATCATTATTATATTTCAATCCATAAAAATACATCAAGTAAAACACAGGTAGAACCCTTCATGACAATGACTTCAAAAAATGTCTTCATGATTCAATTCGATAGGCTGAGGAAACAAAAGAAAAAGTAAACAAATGAGACTACATCAAACTCATAAGTTTCTACACTGTGAACAAAAGAATTGTTAAAATTAAAAGAACCCTACTGAGTGAAAAAAAAACCTCACTCATCATAGAAACTATATAAAAGGAGAAATCCAGTAACCAAAATGTATAAGAAAAAGCGCACTTCATCACTTATCATCAGGGAAATGCATATCAAAATGACAATGAGATAGCCTCTCTCACCAGTGAGAATGACATATATCAAAAAGACTGGAAGAAACCAATACCGGTGGGACTGTTGAGAAAAGAAGCCCTCGTCCACTTTTGATGAAATGTTGTCCTGTTTTGGTGGAAATGTTAGCTTCTAGGAAAAACAGTAAGGATATTTCTTAAAAAATTAAGCTATGAGCTTCTAAATGCACCCTTTAACCTGAGGCAAAAATCTTAGCGTCCTTAATAGCATTACATTTTTGTGACCATTTATTTCTCCAACTTCAAACTGAGACAAAGATTTTTTTGAAGTAGTTAGTTCTTTATAAACTTTCAGCAGCATTTGAATTTTGTTAGCAATCCCTTTCTACTTGTCCCAGTAATTCTACTCCTTGGTATCTCCAGTAAAAATACACACCCACTGATTCAAAAAGATAATTTCACTCTTATGTTCACTTCATAGATATTTACAACCCGGATGCAGAAACATCCCAGCTGTACCCTGGATGGAACTAAAGAATATCATGCCAAACAAAGTGAGCCAAAGGGAAGAGCAATAGCAAATGACCTATCTTGTATGAGGAGTCTAAATAAACAGAAGTCATAAGCAATGGTCAATGATAACAGACCTCAAGTATTTACCTATACAATTGAGTTTGCTAAAAGTACAGAGAGAGTTAGAGGGGATGTAGAGAGATACTGGTAATCTGGTGGTGGGCATGCTGCAACACAATGAACAGTATTATAAACCACACATCCAAATTTTAAGAATAAAAAGTGAAATGATGTCTGTATCATTTTCAGTCTCAAATTCAGGAGTCAATCCCCCTCTAGTCCAGCAAGTATGGTTGAGTCAATATGTTTACAACATGCTAAGTCAAAGCATGTTTTAAGTTGTTCCAGATTAGTCCTATAATGGCCTTTTAAATAAATTAATTAATTTTTATTGAATCCCCGTGAGCTATAGTTACAAAACTTTCATGTCTGAGTTTCAGTCATGCAATGATCAAACACCCATCCTCCACCAGTGTACATTTTCCACCACCAATGTTTCCAGTATCCCCCCGCATTCCAACCCTCCCACTGCCCCTATGGTAGACAACTGACTTCTTACTCTCCCTCTCTACTTATGGGCATTATGGTTTGCAATACAGATAGACCGATAGTGAGAGGCCATCATGTTTGATCCTTTACCTACTCTCAGCACACATCTCCCATTTCGAGCGATCCCTCCAACCATCAGTGACTTACTGATCCCATCTCTGTCCCAGCTGCCTTCTTGCAATGGCATTTTAATTGATTTCAATCCTGATCTTGTTGAGTTTATCCCACTGAACCCATTTCTCCCTAAGTGGCTTTACTTCCTTGCTAAAAGCTAGTCAGTTTTTTCTCATTATACATAAAATAAAATCACACCACCTCTTCCCATCCCTCCTCACCTTTTAAAACTTCACTTAGTGGCACTCTAAGCTTTCTGTACACTAAGACTATATGAAAAATACTAACACTGAAATGCCAGAGATTCTAAATTGATGAATCTAGGATGGACCTAGCTTTTGGGTGTGTTTTATCAAATTTTATCACTGGTGTGATAACCCAACTTTTATCATTTGTTGTCTGCCTACTTCTATGTTCATTTCTTCTCTTACTCTTTCTTTTATCCTTGATATTGTACTTATAATGTTCTCAGACTCACTGCTCCATTCTTGTCTTGGAGACAAGCTCACTCTCCAGATTTTCACAAGGTTAGCTTTGTCCATTTGGTTTCTAGCTCAAACTTCACTTTTCAGAGAAGGCTTTTCTTGTCACTGATTCTCAAGAAACTTTCAACTTTTTTTTTTAAACCATACTCCCTTTTCTTGACTGTTTGTTTTGATTTTATCCTAGCTTTGGTTGTTCCGGTCTGTTCCTTTGTATCCTTGTTCACTTCTTCTAATTCTTTTAAATTATTCTTTTAGATAACAGTAAGAACTAACCACCAAACAGCAAGTGATGTCTTCCCAATAGATACTGACAGATGAACAAATGAAAGTGGTGTTAGAGTAATCATCAGAAAATAAAAAATACCTAAAATGGGTCATTTATTGAAAAATATGAAGCATTTTAGTAACTTTATAAACCATAATGTTCAAAGATCACACAGTAAGTGTCAGGTTTGAGGCATTCTTATTTACTTTGAAGAGGGGGTGAGGGAAGCAGAGTTATTTCTACCCCAAGAAATGTTATAAATTTCAAGATATTTGATCAGTAGATATCAAAAACATCCTGTGATCTATGGTTTCATGGATAAGTGTTATTGATTCACCACTACCTTTCCTCCCATCATCTGGGTGATGATAGACAAAACAACAGCCTGTCACTAGGATTCTTATTTGTCATGCAAGCATTTAAATTAGCCCTGAGGCCATTGGTAGGCTATAAGAAAGTAGAGAAGCGTGATTGACAATGTAGCTGCACATGAAAGTCATTGAGGGAAATTATGTATTATATTATACATACAGCAGACTCTCCTGCCCCACGCCAGGCTGTCTTCACTGGGGCCCCCTCAGAAGGGATTGGTTGATTTTCCCTCCTCACTCCTAGCAGATCTCCGGCAGCCGAAAACCTCCAGAACCCAGCTATAGCCATGCTCAAGGCCACTCTCCACATGCTCAGATGATCCTCATGCATGAAGAAACCGGCAGAGGAAACCAGGTGTGTGGGACCTGGGGCTGAGATCTCCAAGCCTGCTCGGATTGGGACTGGGCATCCTCCCCTCAGATCCCCAGTTATTCAGTAGCTTGGCAGCCACACCCACAAACTGCACCCCCCCCCCCCGCATATAATCTCATCAACAGCCAAGATCCAGAGACTATAAAAAAATCTCCTGGAAGAGAGTGATGCGGAATCTCGGCACGGCAGATCCTGGCAAGCTACCCATGGTGTATTCAATATGCCAAAAACAGTAACAATAATGGGCCTCATTCTCCTGACCCTGAACGCGACAGGGATAAATGGAGATGTTACTGGTGCCTGCTCAAGCAAATCGTTGAACAATGGGATGATGGTCATACAGTGATATTATACATACACTAGGGTTCAATCACAAGATGATTTTTAAATTTCTAATTATGGGATCATGGGTGGGCATAAGTATTCTTAAACAGTTGTTTTGTGTATGTATTTATATATATACTTATTGAGTGATTACTTGTACTTCCCACAGGGTATTTAGAGTCACCACATTTTGGGAGCAAGGAGAAAGAAAAAATATTAAATATGCTAATATGATCAATAATATCCTCAATAAGAGAAGTACTTGGCTGACAGTAGGGATGTTTCATTTTTAACTTGAGACATATTGATTTTTACATTACCATCTTTTTTTCTTCACAATGTCAAGATGTTATTCACAGTTGTGAAAAGAGAATGGGGGCTGGAGCTGAAGAGCTAGTACAGAGGGTAAGGTGTTTGCCTTGCACCTTACTGACCTGGGTTCAATGCACAGTATCCCACAACGCCCCTGAGCACTGTCAGGAATGATTCCTGAGTGCAGAGGCAGGAGTAACCCCGAGCATCAACAGGTCTGGCCCAACAAACAAACAAACAAACAAAGTGAAGGGGGGGCCTGAAGAAATAGTACAATTGGTAGGGTGTTTGCCATTCATAGGACTGACTGTGTTTGATCCCTATTATCACATTTGGTCCTCTGAGGTTTGACCTATGGCCCCTAAGACTTTCCATGAATAATTCCTTAGCATAGAACCAGGAGTCAGCCCTGAGAACTGCTGGTGTGGGTCCCTGAACCCCTCCTCCCCAACCAACCAAACAAATTCTCCAACACAAATACACAAAAATAAAAAAAAGAGAGAATACATAGATTGAGGGAGGAGTGGGACATTTCTAAAGTACTGATTAGGCCAAAGAAAGAAGAAACTACAATGTGGTGAGAAAGGGATAAGAACTTTGTTAGCTCAATCATCTGGCCACAAGAAGGCTGTCAGGGCCACTGAGTATGGCAGTTACCACAGACTTCTTGATAGGACTGAGTCTAGCACACCACAGCTAGTGCAAAAGAAGAGTTTAAAATGTTACTCATTAATTTATGATGTGGAAAAATTTTACCTTAAGACCTAAAAAGCCTTCTTTCAACATATGCTTGGCTTTTCTTTTTTATTTTTTTCTTTATTATTGTTATTTTAATTGAATCACTGTGCGGTTTATCTTTTACCTCACTTTGAAGAGGAACAGGGGTTCCTCTAAACATCTCCTGACAGATAAACACGCCGAAAAAGTGGAAGGTGAAAATTGGTGAGGATGCCAGTGGCTTTCAAGTGATTATGCATTGGCATTTCAGGAAGAAAAATTGTGGTTATCCCGTTTTTCTAACTGGAGGAGGCTCACGCTTTACTGAGCAGTTTCCCATTCCGTCTCACAGGTTTCCTCTAAAGAGAACGTGGGACCTGGAGCCCAGGGTTCTTTTCAGTTGATTCCAGTGTGTGATTCCACCTGGAAGGTGCTGTGTGAGAAACACTCATTCCTGCTTCTTCTCTTAGGACTCCAGACATTTCTGTCTTTAATTTCCAGAAGGGCTTCCAGTGAGACTCCAACATTTAGTCTCATATAAACCACTCAAAGTTTCAGTCAAATTTGGGGAAGGTCTTCTCCACGCTCCAAAGATGCAAATCTGTGGAAGGAGTAATTTGATTACTCTTTCTTCCTTTCCCTTGTCTTTCATTGTTCATGAAAATGATCATACAGGTACAGGATGTTATTTTGAGTCTAATAATATGCTGAGATAAATCAAATAACACTAACAGATTTATAGGACATTTTCACAGAAAAAATGCATCCTGAATTGAATAGCCCTTGAAAAGGATAGGTGTGAATAGCCCTTAAAAAGGTACTATTCTATGGAAAATCTCACACACAACCAGATAAAACTAAAAGAAGGTCTGTTAGGAGTGTTTTGAAGTTAAAAAATTGTTTGAGCCTTGGAAATAAGGGTATAAGTAGGAATGGTGGTTGTCACTGAGGAAAATCCAACAGCTTTCTCTCGATCCTGCATTCAGTTGGCTACCATCATAGAAAAATGCTTGCTTTCCTCCACTGTCAATATTCTTGAAAACCTGTTCCTTCCTCAAGCTTCCATTTCCTTACCTAATTCACCCACCACAATTTGTTATTTGTCCTTAGAGCTCATTGAAACCTTGTTAGCAAGCTCATCGGTGATCGGCTAATAACCAACTTGAATGGATATTTAAGAAATCCTTTTACCCAACCTCTGTGACACTGAATCCAGTACCCTCTTGAATCTCACAGTTTCCGGAATGTGATTCTCTCCTAGTTCTCCCTCCTGCCTTTCTGTCCCCTGCAGTGTCTCTTCATTAACACTGGGTTTCCCTTAAAGCTTCCCTTAGCCCGATTCTTTCTCCTGAGCTGTGCTCTTGGAGGCTTTCAATTATAGTCTTTACTGAAACTGTTGCCCATGAGTAGTTCCCAATTACCACTTCTAGTTTAGAATTTTCTTTCTCCTTGGAGATCGAAACTGTATTTCCAGTTGTTCACAGTTGATATTCACTTAGATATTCCACAGCCATCCAAGGAAAGCATCCTGAATGGAGATCTATCATTTCTTATTAGCACACCCCTCCTGTTTCTTTTCTTCTCTCAAAGTACCATAATTCACCTAATTCTTTGGGCTAAGAACTTAAGCATTTGTCTTGCCTGTTCACTTAATCTCACTTTAAAATATCCTGTTAACAAAAAATTATTGGTAAGTCAATCTCTAAAATATATCTTTTCAATATAGTTTTCCCCAACCCTACTCCACCTCTTAAACTCATATCCATAATATCTCTTGATTGGACAATGGTAGCAGTAAACTGGTGTTGTCCCTAATTATTGCAATTCTGTTACCCTGTTTTCCTCATCCGGCATCACTTGTATCTCTTGTCATCCCACTGCTCATCAATTTGCTCAAGCGGGTGCCAGTAACGTCTTCATTCGTCCCTGTCGAGTGCTAGTATAGCTCTGAGGTTTTGAGTTTAAGATGCCACTCTGTCTCACCCAGAATACATATCTTTATCATCTGAGTAAAAGCTTATTTTGTACTATATTGCTATCCTGTTCAAAAACTATTCAGAGGCCCTGGTGCTACCTGCTAGATCCTTAAGCATTTTACTCTTATTCTCCATGAAGAGTGAAGAGGTAGTGAGACAGAAGTTCTAAAAGTGTTTGATGGGGTGCTGGAGCAATAATATAGCAAGTAGGGTGTTTGCCTTGCATGCAGCTGACCTGGAGTCAATCCCCAGCATCCCATATGGTCCCCTAAGCACTGCCCGGAGTAATTCCTGAGTGCAGATCCAGGAGTAATCCCTGAGCATCACCGTGTTTGACCCAAAAAGGAAAAATTAAAAATGAAAGCGTTTTATGGAGGTAAATACAACTTAGTTTCTCATCTCGACTCTATCATTTCATAATTACAATCCATTGGAAAAAACCCTGAATGTCTCTAAACACGACAGTGAAAATAATTACTCACTTTTTGGTAGCTATTAGTTAAAATCAATAATCTAAAACACTTAGCATGTTAAGTTAATTATTGCAGTGGGCACCCAACAAATAACTATGATTCGATGTTTTAGTTATTTAATTGTACAACAATTTTGTTGGACAAGATGGCAGTGTTTTTGACTTATTACAATTATTTATTTACATGCCTGCTTTTCCTAAATCCCTATAAACTACATTAAGGTCATGTTATAAAAACTATTTTCTATGAACATTTAGTGTCTGGTATGTAGTAAGTAATGAATGAACTTATAATAAATAAATGGAGGAACAAATAGCTGTAATATTAAGGACAACTTTTTGGTGTTATACTGAATTTCATACTAGTTATTGAATAATGTCATATTAGTCCTTAATATATCCTCCTAAAGCAAGTAGATAATGGGCTCATAATTACACTCTACATGTGTGAGTGTAAAATAAAAATAAAATGTGCTGGCACTTTGATCTCAGATACACATTCTACATGTGTATCTAGAAAAATAACCAATCACAACTCTGTGGAGAGGACAGTCATGAGAACATTGGAACAATGTTTTCCAACTCTTGAATCTGTATCAGTATGGACTGAAACATGTTTTCTTTAGGGTTCAAATGACATGATGGGTATTCTTATATCATACATAGGTTATCTATATCTATATCTATATCTATATCTATAATTTGGGCCACAGTTGGCTGTGCTAGGCTTATTCCTGGCTCTTTTCCCAGGGATCTCTCCTGGTCGTGCTCAAGGGACCCTATATGTTTCCAGGGATCAAACCCCGGTCAGCTGCACGCAAGGGGAGTGCATTAACCAACGTGTTATCTCTACAGTCTGAAATTATTTTTTCTATAAGCTGGGTTTAATCATACCTGATCTTACGAGATTGACTGTGTCCTTCTAAAATTTATTCATTGAAGACATAACTCATAAAGTGATGACATTTGGATATAGAGCTGTTAAGAAGTTAACTGTATTAAATCTAATAATAAGGATGGGACCCTAACATATTAGGATTTATGTTTTTATATTCTTATAAGAAGAGGGAAAAAATGAAAGTTCCATTCCAATTCTCCATCCTTTTCTCCCTTCATTGTCTCTCTCTGCACATATGTACATAAACAGCATCATGAAGTCATAGAGAGAAGGTGGTAACTCTTCAGTAAAGTAAATTCAGTAAATCTAAGATCAAGACATCTATCCTATAAAACTATAAAAAAATCATTTTCCTGGTCAAGAAATACTGTGGTATTTATAGAATCTTAGAGACTACTATATCTATGGCACTTTTTTTCTACCTACAATAATATATATTACTTATAACTATTGAATAAAGGGTCACTGACTTAAGTCCAGATGCAATGCCAAGTCTTTAATATATATCACCTTTTAAATTCACATAACAGACTTGAGAAGTAGGGAGTCGTAATATCACAATTTTACAAGGGAGGAAACAATAGAGTCAAGCAACTTGCCCAAGAACACACGGTTCTTGGAGGAAATATCAGGTGTGGAACTCCCAATCTGTCTTTAGAGTCTGTTTCCAGTCATTGTACAAAGCCACAGAAGTAAATTATATGACAGTGAAGACAGTAGTGAGCAGTCCATAGAGAAATATGTTATAAATTGACCTGATTAAAATGTCATTTTATTATAAGTTCTTGGGTTTGGGGCCACACCCAGCTGTGCTCCTGGCCTATGCTTGGCATCACTCCTGGAGGCCTTGTGCTTGGCATCACTCCTGGAGGTGCTCGACAGACTATGAGCAGTGCTGGGGGCTGAATTCAGTTTGGCTGCATGCAAGGCAAGTGCCTTATTTGATGGACTATCTCTCTCGCTCTATTCTACTCTATTCTTCTGTTCTATTATATGTGTGCTTTTGATGTGAGGCACACTCTGGAAGGATTGGATGGAGGACTCAGGGTGCCAGACATCAAATATATGTCTTTTTATTTGGGGTCTCTTTTAGCCCCCTTGGACTTCTTGGATCTTGAGGCCAGTGTTCTCCAGCTCTGGGAACTGTTCAGTAATGATTTCTTTATTTTTTTATATTACTACATTGGGGTTGCCTTCCTGTTCCTCTGGGACTCTGATGATTTTTTTTTTACATTTTAAAAATAGGTTTAATAGGATAAAAGTGTTTCAGAATTCAAAATTTTTATCACACATTTAATATACAGTCTTTAATATTTAATGCCAAAATACAAAGCAGAAACATAAAATTTCTGTATCAACTATTTTCATCAACTCCTTTTGAATTTTATTTCTTTTTCTTTTTTTTGCTCTTTGGGTCACACCCAGCAATGCTCAGGGGTTATTCCTGGCTCTGCACTCAGGAATTACTCCTGGCGTTCCTGGGGGACCATATGGGATGCCAGGGATTGAACCTGGGTCAGCCGTGTGCAAGGCAAATGCCCTACTCACTATGCTATTGCTCCGGCCCTGAATTTTATTTCTATAAAAAGTATTTTTATTTTCGGGATATATTCCCAGAAGTGGTATTGTGGGGTCATATGGAAGCTCAATTTCTAGTTTTTGAAGGACAGTCCATATTATTTTCCAGAAAGGCTGGACCAGTCAGCATTCCCACCAACAGTAGAAATGATACTTGTACCTATATGTTCATTGTAGCACTGTTCACAATAGCCAAAACCTGGAAGCAACCCAAGTGCCCTAGAACAGATGACTGGTTAAAGAAACTTTGGTACATCTACATAATGAAATACTATGCAGCTGTTAGGAGAGATGAAGTCATGAAATTTGCTTATAAATGAACAGACATAGAAGGACTGCAATCATTTATGGAGTGTAGAATAACATAACATTAGGCTGACATCCAAGGATAGTAGATACAAGGCCAGGAGGGACTCTGATGATTCTTATGTTGTTACTTTTGAATTCATCCCATATGTCTCGTACCTGTCCTTGAGCTAGTTTGAGGTTTATTCCCTCTTCTGTTGTTGCCTGTATGCTTTCTGAAGTGCATCTTCAAGTTCACTACTTCTCTCTTTGGCTGTTGTCATTCTATTGTTAAGACATCCATTGAGTTTTTCATTTCATCTACTGAGTTTTTTATTGATGACACTTGTTTGTAGTTTTCTTATTTGCTCTCATTTTCTCCTGTATTTTATTGGATGTCCATTCCACTGTTTTTTTTTTTTGAGCTCATTGAACATCCTCACCATTTCACCCCTGAATTCTTAATCAGTGAGATATTGTATGTGGGTATTCCTTCTTGGGGTTCCAGGGCTCCTATCTTCCTTCACTCCTCACGATGGAGTTCTGGGCTGTTTACCCATAATGCCTGCAGCAGTCTGGGGGTGGTGATCTCTTCTTTCCACTTCTAGGATTTTGCCTTACTTTTTGGTGTTCCTTTGTGACTATGTTGAGCCATTCTCAAATGGATCTTATGGGTTATACTGAGGGAGTATAACTGGCGGTTGTTGGAAAAGCCACACCCCTCACCTTTCTACCCTGTGAGTGGGGTTTAGCAGAGTTCCGTAGGTTTGAATACTGCGCACTCACCCCCTTGAAACTCGCCCAGGGTCCTCACACTGCTGCTTTTGTCCCCATCTCACTATATGTCTTGTATATTCAAGGTATGTGGTCTATGACTGTGTTACAAGCCTTGCCCTAAAGTGTCATTTTAATGTAGAAAATGTTTATTAAATTTCTAATACTTTGCTGTGGGTGGGCAAGAAATAGGCAAGGCAATATCTATTTCTTTGACATGGGTAGTTGGAATTTTGCATTATCTTTCTCCCATAAAACATGCTCTGTAACACATCATTTACAATTTTCAGTTTTTCTCTCAAAGTAGAATAGATCCTTAAAATCTATTAAGTAGATTATAATTTATAACTTAATTTATAAATTATAATTTAATTTATAATTAAATAGATTATAATTTATTTAGCTAATAAATCTGGCTACAGATCTGTTTAGATTTTTACACTTCTCTGTTTCCCAAACTTTTAAAGTTGCCATAGTTAAGTTTAAAAAAAAGTTTTTGTAGTCATACACTCTTACCTGATTCCTCTTAAACACACACTTTCGTTTTCATAAACAACCTATATTAATTGAATACTATTGAATAATGCTGAATGAAGTTGTGTTAGTTGGGGTGGATGATGTACCTCAACAATAGAATCCAAGCCACATATGTGTGAAGCCCCAGGTTTGATCTCTACATGTGCGTGCATGCGCATACACACACACACAGCTGCAATAACGTCAATTGGAGTAAATAGATTGGGAAACAGATGCATTAGTTTCTTTGTAATCAAATACTGTTTTTAAAAGGGGAAGGGAAGTAGGGCATAACCTTAGCATTGTGTAGTCAATATGCCGTGGGACCAATTGATATGTGCTATATGGGAATGGAGAATAATATGATAATTTAGCCACCTGGGATATATTGAGAGGTTCTTGTACAGTTCTCTGGTTATTGATATTTTTACAAAATGGTATCCCATATATTTAAACATCAGATTGTAGGTTTTAAGCTCAGTGTATTATAAAGAGACTTCCTCTTCTTGGATAATGTACTTATCATTTCATGGTTTTCTTCATGTGTCAGTAGAAAGTTGGACTCATTCTCTAAGATTTGAAGCAAACATTATGAGTATGTTTTAAATGGGATGGGATAGTTTATTATCAGCAAATGGTAAGGTGGAAAGCAATGAAATTTGTGCTTTCGGCACTGATTTACTATCACTTCCACTTATGGAGTCAAGACACTATACTTCTGAGCCATAGGAAAGTTGCTCAGTAGACATAGTCAAAAGAAATGGGAAATGAAACACCTGCTGTACCTTAGAGACACTTTCAAAATGATTATTACTTTCTCATTTTTATTTTAAAAAATATTTCAGGGGATTTCACAAACAATGCTCTGGAACCACACCCTCCCATCACCACTTGGTTCCACTTCACAGGCAAGACAGTTTAACTGTCTTTAGGTCCCAGTGATATAGTAATGCTGATGTCCAGCAATGTTTGGGGCCATTAGAGCCACATCTAGTGGTGCTTGGGGGATTGCACTCAGGACCTCAGAAAAGTAAGACTGTGCTCCAACTCTGAACTACAATCCTTTTAGAGAGCCATCCAACTAAAAAAATATCTGGTGCCTTAAGAAAGTTTTTATTTTAGCACAGATATGATCAGTTAAAGATATTCATGATTAAGAAAATCTGAGCTCTCAGAATATATTATCAAATTATATTGGGTTTGAAGAAGTCCAGCTGAATGATCTGATTACTAAAATAATCTCCGGAGGTCTTTGGCCACAGGAGCTCTGCTCGGGGCATTTGGATGAGCCTCACACATGAAGGAACCGGCAGAGGAACCCAGGTGTGTGGGACCCAGGGCTGAGACCTCCAAACCTGCTTGGATCGGGACTGGGCCTCTTCCTTCCAGATTCCCCATTTTCCAGTACCTAGGCGGTCACACCCAGGGACTGTCCCTGGCAGCGTTGTGTAATCCCACCAATGGCCAACATCCAGAGACTATAAAACCAAGCTCCATCTTATAGTCTAGTTCTCCCTCTGGGAGAAACTGGCAAGCTGCCAAGAGTATCCTGCCCACATGGGAGAGCCTCAAAAACTCCCCATGGCGTATTCATATGCCCAAACCAGTAATAAAGATGGGTCTCACTCCCCTGACCCTGAAAGAGCCTCCAATGAGGCACCATTGGAAAGGATGAGTAAAGAGATGCTTCTAAAATCTCAGGGCTTGGATGAATGGAGACATTACTAAGACCGCTCAAGAAATTTGATGATCAGCCATGCGGGGGAAGGGTGATGAGGGCTGAATGTAGACTAGAGACTGAACACAGTGGCCACTCAACACCTTTATTTTGAAACACAACACCTAATTAGAGAGAAAGACCAAAAAGGAATACCCTGCCACAGTGGCGGGGTGGGGTGGGGGGAGATGGGATTGGGGAGGGTAGGAGGGATGCTGGGTTTACTGGTGGTGGAGAATGGGCACTGGTGAAGGGATGGGTTCTCGAACTTTGTATGAGGGAAACAAGAGCACAAAGTGAGTAAATCTGTAACTGTACCCTCACGGTGATTCACTAAATAAAAATAAAGAAAAAAAATGTGATGATCAACTGGATGATGATGATAATGATGATGAAGATGACTAAAATACTCTGCTCAATAAATCCAACAGAGAAAGTATAGAGATAACAATACCTGGTGATAACTCATGGCCCAGAGCTGAACCATTACTGAGTTTTTTCTTATTAACAGTAAGGCAAGAAAAGATTTGGCTTGTGGAAAACCCTGTAGTCCCAGAACACTGTCAAACTGCAGCCAGCCCGGTGTCACACAAGGCTTTCACATGATAGTTTGAAAATCAAATACACAGGCAAGTGAGAATAAAGTATCTTCTTTACATCTTTAAGAAGCAATGTGTTGGATAGATTTGTAAGTGTGGGTATTCTCCTTAGAGTGTTCCAAATTCACTGAGAGAATTTTGATTAGCTTTGTGTAATGTATTGCTCTAATTCTAAGAATGTGTCATAAAATGCCTAAGGATTCCATGGATCAAAAGCAACATAAAAATTGATTGTCTTCACTCTAAAGATTAAATGACTATTATGGGTAAATTCCTCCGTCCCTCTCAGAGAGCCCGGCAAGCTACTGAGAGTATCCTGCCCGTATGGCAGACCCTGGCAAGCTACCTGTGGTGTATTTGATATGCCAAAAACTGATCACTGTCACTGTCATCCCATTGCTCATCGATTTGTTTGAGCAGGCACCAGTAACGTCTCTCATTGACAGACTTACTGTTACTGTTTTTGGCATATCCAATACGCACGAGTAGCTTGCCAGGCTCTGCCGCGCAGGCTCGATACTCTCGGTAGCTTGCTGGGCTCTCTGAGAGGGGCGGAGGAATCGAACTCAAGTCAGCTGCATGAAAGGCGAAAGCTCAACCGCTGCGCTATTGCGCCAGCCCATGCCCAAAACAGTAACAACAAGTCTCACAATGGAGATGTTACTGGTGCCCACTTGAGCAAATTGATGAACAACCGGACGACAGTGCTACAGTGCTATGGGTAAAATGTGAACTTATACATAGATATATAATTATATAAGTCTTCTATCTGTATATCACAATGTATTTTGGCAAATATGCTCTGGATATCATCAGAGATAAGTGTATATGTTTTAAATAATACATTGGTGCCAAATTATGTTATTACTTTCGTGCTTGATGAAAGATGACATGAAAAAGCACCAATTCTAACCAATGAGTATGTAAAGATATGAATAAAGTATTCTGATTTTTTCATTCTTATGTTCCCCTTACTTGTACTTTATATTTAATTATGAACAATTAAATATTTAATTTTTTGTAGAAAAATTTAATTTATATTTAATTTTTTGTAGAAAACGAGTGACCTTTTGTGTCTGCAAGCCACAATTCAATATGGAAATACTTAGAAGTCTGAACATAGAAAAGCTCTTTTCACTATGCTGGAAAATGGGGAAGGGTCTCATTAAATATAAACCCTATGATGTGTTTCATCTGGCACCTAAAGCCCTAGCTGACACACAGTAGGTGCTCAATAGTCATTGAAAGGGTAATTATATTTTCTACATTAAAATTCAGAAGCTGTTTTAAATCACTGCCACCACAAAACAGGTCTATGGAGACATAATTACTTTGCCTGAGAAGAAAACATACGAGAAAGTTTGGAGTGCAACCAACAAAGTTAATGACTTCTATTCATGGTAGGTATCTCCAATCATATAAATAACAGTGTCAGAAAAATACCCGGTTAAATAGTATCATCTTCCATTAGGGCAAAAATATCTTTCAATGAAGAAAGCCTGTGAAAAGTGAAACCATTTTTCTTTCTTATTATATGCGAATAGCCAACACAATTAAGGTTATTTTCTTGCCAAAAAAAAAAAAAACAGAGAGAGAGAAAAAAGAAGCAAAGCACATTTGTTATTTCCTCAGCATTTCTCATCATCCTTTAAGGATAGACTTTGTCAGTCCTAGAGAAATCCAAGAAATAATTAACACTAATTTAGGGAACTCTCAATTATTCAGGAGCTCATTATCCAGCATGCGGGTTGTTTATAATTCCTTTTATTCCTCCCTATCTCTCACATATTTTTGTTAGAAGGAGAAATACAAATAAGTTAAACTTTAATCAATAGAGTTCCTTGTGGATTAGCAGTTTTGATAAAATGCTTGGTGCCAACTTCCACCAGGAGGTGTACATTTAAGTTATCTGTAGAAGTCACTCATATTATTTGAAATTGTAGCAAGAAAATTAAATGAAAATTGTAGCAGCAGGGCAAGTAATCTTTATGTTGAAAGCTTCAAATTGAGAGTCCCTAGATTATAAAGGTTCCCCCCCCAATACTCTAAAGTCTAATTAAAAATGCAATGAAATACAGACTATGATATTAAAGTCATCACCAAGACACACGGTGCATTTTGGTAATAAGCCACAATCCAAAGATTAAGATTTTCATCTCTTTCAGCAAATTTATACTGCACATGCACTGTGTGGCACTCTGAACTGGGAAAATATACGTGAATTAAACTGTTTCTTCATGCAGTAGATTTTGGTTTACTGGAAGAGTTTAGCAATCAAATCTATAATGCTGAAGCATTTGGTAAGAACAAGAAAGGCTGCAGAGAATACCATACTACCAGAGTGCATAGAACGGATTACTTACCCCATCCAAAGGAGATGAGGGAAGGGTTTCCTAGAGATGGGCAGCCAGATTGGTTTGAAAGACTGCTGATAATTCTCCAGGTTAAGGATAGTGTATGAGTGAGTCCATGAAATCATAAATGCTATGGCATATTAACAGAACCAAGGGTTTGTTCCTATTCATTGTGAGATTGAAAGTGGAATAAAAAAAATCCTGAACCATAACTCCTCATTTGTCTGAACTTCTACTATGTGCAAAGCTAGAATTATGGACAAGAGAGAGATCCCTGCTCTCAGGAGCTTAGATCTAGTGAAAGCAACAAAAACTCCTGATGAGTGCTAGATTTTATGAAGAAACTCAAATGATGAATACGTAGGAAGTCAGCAGATGCAGACAGGGTGGGCATCTTTAGACAGTCAATAAGAACTTTTGAGAAGGTGAAACTGAACCGTGAATGATGGATGTCCTTTGTAAATACTTACAAAGAAGTACTTGCAAAGTATTTCCCAGAAGTATTTCCCAGAAGAGGATGAGTACAGAGTTTGAGATGGGAATGAGCAGGGATGTTCAAAGACCAAAGAGGACTGGTTTGACTGAATATGGGTGAGAACAGGTGAGAATGGTTGGAGAGGAGATTGAAGAGAAGTCCCACATTAGTCTTACAGGGACTTACAGTAGTGAGTAAGGAATAGATTTCAGAGGAAGGAAATGTAAGAAGTGAACTAGTTTATGTTCTAAAATGATCCTAGTGCAAGATCCAACATCCATTCATGGAGGGATGGGCACTCGACCACTGTATAACTGAAATGCAAGCACGAAAGTTTGTAAGTCTGCAACTGTACCTCACAGTGATTCACTAATAAAAAATTAAATTTTTTCCTTTGTTACACTCGTACTTTTAAAGATTTATCTAATCTCTTGCCTTTGAGGAGAGAATCTGTACTTGTACAATAAATGCAATATCTTAAAATAAAAAAGTAGGAATAGAAGAAATACATCTCAAGATACTAATGGTATCTACAACAAGCCTACAGCCAATACAATAGTGTTGAAAAATTAAAAGCCCCTTCAGGTCATGCACAGGGAAAGAATGCCCATTGTCACTACTCTGATTCAACATAATTCTGGAAGTCTCTGCCACAGCAACCATACATGTAAAAGATATAAAAGGGATACAGCTTGGAAAAAAAATCAAACTATCACTATTTGCAGATGAATTGGCACTATATATTGAGAACCCTAAAACTTCACCCCAAAACAAACCTCTTAGAAATAATAAACCAAAACAGTAAGATAAAATGTTACAAAATTAATACACAAAATTTGTGGCATTACTATACACGAATAATAAGTTAGAAGTAAAATGGTGTCCTCAAATATCAAAAGCCTAGGAATCAAGTTTAAGAGGGAGGTAAAAGAATTATACAGTGAAAGCTATAAATAACTGCTAGGAGTCACCAGGAAATGAAAGATGTTCAATAGTCATGAATTAAAAGACGACATTGTCAAATTGATCATACTATCCAAAGTATTATACATATTCAGTACAAAAACTTAAAATTTCAATAATGTGTTTTAAAGACTTCAAACAATCTCCACTAAAATTTGTATGGAACCATAAAATTCCCTGAATATCTAAAGTAATCCTAAATTGTGGAGTTGAAAGAAGATGATAGGCATTAAATTAAATGGCATTTAATTATGCTCCAAAGCTATAATAATCAAAACTGCATGGTACTGAGATATGGATAAACCTGAAGACCAGTGCAACAGAATTGAGAGTTCTGAGTGAATTCCCTTGACTTCTGGACTATTAATCAATGAAAAAGGGGCTAAGTAAATAAAGTAGAGCAAAGAAAACATCTAAAAATGGTGTTTGGAAAACTGGATAGTCACACATAAAAATATGAGTCTAGAACCATCATCATCATCATCATCATCATCATCATCATCATTATCATCATCATCATCCCGTTGATCGTCAAATTTCTTGGGCGGTCTCAGTAACATCTCCATTCGTCCAAGCCCTGAAGTTTTAGATGCCGCTCTCTACTCATCCTTCCAACAATGCCGTACTGGAGGCTCTTTCAGGGTCAGGGGAATGAGACCCAGCTTGATACTGGTTTTGGCATATTAATACACCATGGGGACCTTGCCTGAGAGTCTCTTGCCCAAACGCCTGGCTGTCTTCCCCGGGGCCCCTCTGAGGGGATGGGCTCCAGCTTCCCTCCCCACCCCGAGCAGAGCTCCCAGCAGCCGAAGACCACCGGAACGTAGCTACAGCCATGCTCGAGGCCCCTCTCCACACGTTCGGACAGGCCTCACGTATGAAGGTACCAGCAGAGGAACCCAGGTGTGTGCATTCCCATCAATGGCCAACATCCAGAGATTTAAAAGCAAGCTCCCAGAAGCGCTCGGCTGTGAAGCCTACTTCCCTCTCTGGGAGAAACTAGCAAGCTTCTCAGAGTTTCCTGCCCACATGGGACAGCCTTGCAAGCTTTTCATGGTATATTAATATGCTAAATCCAGTAACAAGCTGGATCTCATTCCCCTGACCCTGAAAGAGCATCCAGTGCGACATCGGACAGTGACATCATTGGGAGGGTTGAGTCGAGAGACACTTCTAAGATTTCAGGGAAAGGATGAATGGAGAGGTTACTGAGCCCGCTTGAGAAATCGACGATTAACAAGATTTTGTGATTCGTGATTTGTGGGGACCTTGCCAGGCTCTCCCATGTGGGCAGGAAACTCCCAGTATTTGCCAGGTTCTTCCAGAGGGAGAAGTAGGTTATAAGATATCGCAAAGTGGCCACGCGCTTCCAGGAGCTTGCTTTTAAGTCTCTGGATGCTAGCTGTTGACAGGATTACACAGCGCCAGGGGCAGTTCCTGGGTGTGACCGCCTCACTACTGGGAAATGGGAAATCTGGGTGGAGGAGGCCCAGTCCCGATCCAAGCAGGTTTGGAGTTCTCAGCCCCGGGTCTCACACACCTGGGTTCCTCTGCCGGTTCCTTCATGTGTGAGGCTTGTCTGAACGTGTGGAGAGGGGCCTTGAGCATGGCTGTGGCTAGGCTCCAGAGGTCTTCGGCTGACGGGAGCTCTGCTCGGGGTGGGGAGGGAAGCTGGAGCTCCTCCCCTCAGAGGAGGTCCTGGGGAAGACAGTCAGGCGCACAGGCAAGAGACTCTCTGCTAGAACTCTAGTCTAGAACCATACCTCACACAATTCATAAAATTAAGGTGCAAGTGAATTAAAGACCTCACAACTGACCATAAAATACACTGAAGAAATCATCAGCAGAACTCTCCAGAAAATTGACTGCTAAGGTGTATTCAATGAGATGACCACAGAAACAATGAAAACAAAAACAAAAATCAACAAGTAGACCACATCAAATTAAAAGCTTCTATACAGAAAAAGAAAAAGCAAGATATAATAAAGATATCATACTGAATGGGAGAAAATATGTGCACACAACTTGGGTGACAAAGGGCTGACACACAAGATCTTTAAAGCACTTGTAAAACTCAACAACAAAAAACCCAGCCCCTCATCTAAAAATATAGAGAGATGGGGGCCGGAGTGAGAGCACAGCAGGTAGGGTGTTTGCCTTGCACAAGGCCGACCTGGGTTCAATCCCTGGCATCCCTTATGTTCCCCCGAGCACCGCCAGGAGTAATTCCTGCGTGCAGAGCCAGGAATAACCCCTGAGCATCGCTGGGTGTGATCCAAAAAGAAAAAAAAAATGGAAAGGAAACGAATAGAAACTTCTCTAAAGATGACCAGTAGGTATATGAAAAAGGCTCATAGTTACTTATGATTATGGAAGCACAAATCAATAAACATTGAGATATCATCGAATGTCATATAAAAAGCTTGGAAACAGTCAGTGTTGGTGGGCTTGTGGTGAGAGAGGAACCCTCACCCGCTTTTGATGGAAATGACATTTGGTTCAACCCCCTAAGGAAAGCAATATAAATATCTCAAACTGGGAAATAAGAATAGAACTCCATTAAAGTCCACTGATAGTATTTGTGTCATCTACCCCAAACACAAAAACATTTATTCAAAAGGACACATGCACAAATGTATTCATCACAGTGCTTAGTACAGTAGCCACAATATGGAAACAATACAAATGTCTAACTATGGATGAACAGATAAAAAATTTGATATATATTTGTGTTCTATTTACATATGTACATCTATAAAACATATGTATCATGTAGTGTTAATAAAGGGAAAAATTATGCAGTTTGCTGTGACATGTAAAACTAGAGGATCAAATGCTGAGAGAAGTCAATCAGAAGGAAAGGGATAGATACAGATCAATCTCTTTCAGTCATGGGAGTTACAGATATATAGAAAGATTGAAATAAAGGGCCAGTTGAAAGACTGATGCACAGAAGTGAGTTGGAAGGGTTAAAAGGGAGGGCCATTGGGAACCTCGAGAAGAGTTGGTGGTGATGGGTGTGCTGTTAAAATCATGTGCCCTTGAAACCATCACTACCATTATTTTAAATCACAGTACTCCCAGTCAATAAAATAAATGTTTAAAAAATGTTCATATTGGTTATGTGGAGGAATAATGCGTGGAGGGTGGAAATCAGGACATAAAAAATAATAGTGGTTTAGATATTTTGTAAAATGGAAATAACGGTTCTCCCCCAGATTTCTATAATGATCTTCAAACTATCACAATAAGCTCTGTATTATGTCCTATTGGGCCTAGGTGCAAGCATCAGATGATGTTGCAGAAAAAAATTATAAAGTTTCTTATAATACTAAATAGCCCTTGGTCTTAAGATTAGAAATAGCATTCCCCCTTACATTTAATAATAAGAGATTCATAAAGAATTCTTACAATAAAACTTGCAGTAAAGTCAAATAGACATCAGAAAAATAAAAATGTCTCAGAGGAAGAAACAGTTAAATTACAGCCAAACATTCTCCCCAAACACTTTGCCACAATCAACAAAAAAATTTCAGGCTAAAATTGGACTTTAATAAACTTCACTGCAATCTAGTAAGACAAAATTCTAGGAAAATTACATGAATGGAGTAGAGTGTATTCTGAAACTGTCTAGAAAACAGTGGATGGGAGAAGCCACTAAGAAGGGTGGCCATCTCAACACATTACCAGGTTGTAACAAAGCTATGTAGGGTATGGGCCTTTACAAGAGTTTTTTTGGAGAGGACTCCAACGCATTCTCTGGAGGTCCAGCGTTCACTTGGTCAATGAGCTGGACAACGCTACAGCTGAAGATGCAGTGCTTGGGGGGCCCAGAGATGCAGGGATCACCAGGGTCACTGGGTACTGGGGTTTGAACTCAGGTCCCCAACATGTGAGATATCTCCCTTTTCCATTTTCATAACTGAAATGGAACAGGTATTCCTTATTCTTATCTCCAAATTTAATCACTTGTGTCACTTGTCATCCCATTGTTCGTTGATTTGTTCGAGTGGGTGCCAGTAATGTCTCCATTTGTCCCTGTTGCAAGCTAGTGTAGCCCAATGGTGTCTGTTCCCTCCAGGAACACAAAGAGTCTCAATATGTTCATTAAAATGTAATAAATTATTAAAAAATATAAAATATATTGTCCTGGAATTCTAAGTGATATGTGAGCAGTATACAATTGAGAATGAAGTGGAATCAAACATTTCAGGCTACATCCCACTATAATGCTTGGGGTGAATGAACTTTTCCTATGTTATTTAAGTACAATGGTAGTTATAAAGAATCTTTGTTTTGAGTGGGAAAATAAGAATTTCTTAACAATTTGAGACTTGTTTGATAATTCAAACAACAGAACAGACATAAACTCTGATTCTGAGTTTGGGTAGCTCCTTGATCTTCAATGTGTTAAATTTTAAGATCCCATCTACTTGAGAATACTAGCATTTTCACCAGCAAATGATATTTGCAGTCAGTTTGTAGAACTAAAAGAGGAATAATGCAAATTGAAGTAGAAAGAGTATATATTAAGCTTATATTTTGAACTGTAATGATTTGGAAATCAGGATCTTGCAGACATTTTTGGTCTTTATTTGCCAATTTGGCCTTGGATACATTTCCCTCTAAGCACAGAGTTGGTCGAAAGTCATCCAATAAACTCCAAGTGTTTGGGCTGAGTGGGAAATGCAAAGTACTTGGCTCCAAGCATCTGAGATTGAACACCCGTCTCCACGTATAGCTTTGAATATTAAATAACATTTCATACGAGGCTTTGACTTATAGTGAAACGGTAGCTTCACAGCTCAGCATTATCCATAGCAACTGCTCAGAATATATGGGTAGGTCCTTCCTCTCATCCAAGTACCATGCAGAGTAATAGGAAGAAGGGTTCTGCATGAGTTTCCAGAATGTTCTTAAACTAAATGTAAAATCCTGTATAGTAGAGGAGAGCACTGAGAGGCTGGGCTGTTGGTGTGCAGCATTCCTTTTACATATACCCGTCTGTCACATGTTCCATTTGGTGCTGGACTTACCCGCTAAAGCATTCAGTCAGTCTCCCTTTTACAAGTACTGATCTGGTACCTTTTCTATCTTATCATTTTCAATCCTGAAATTGTCAAGTTGCATTAAACAAGAAGAGCTCTATCGTCAGACAGGAAGAGCCAAACAATCCTATTGCAAATCTGAATTGGAGAAAAGGGTCAATGAAAATGGACAGGATCAGAATGGCTTCACCGTGTCAGATACATTTGGAAACTTCCCTTTTCATGTCCTCATGGAGAACGGGGGGCTCAAGCACAAGGCATATTGCAAGTAGCTTTGGTTTTCACCGAGTCCAGTGCAAAGATGCCAGCCTGTCTGGCTTTTCAACCTGAGAAACAGGAACATCTGATATGGAAATTTTCCTGTGCACACATCTTAGTGGTTGGAACTTGATCGTTTGTCCCCATGGTCAGTACAAGGGGAGAAAGGAGAGTTCTTTCTCAAAGACTAATACCTTCAATAAATGAAGACCAAGTGAATTCTATGAGGACTTCAGAAATGATGGCACATCACATTATCCTTTGCTTTGCTGGCTGAGAACAAAACCTGTATTTCTCTGCCTGAGCCTCCCGTGCCAAAGCCCTCAATGGCATCTATCCGGAAAGCAACAAGCTAAGCTGAGACCAAGCCACAGGCCAGGCAGCTACTGGAGACTTTTCAGCAGTTTGAACCCTTGCTGACAAGGGCAGAGGGAAGAGCCTGGAGCTCAGCAATGCAACTACCTGCACCTGCCTCCAAGCCACTACCTGGCGTCGTACCATCACGGTCTCTGCAGGCATCTTGGCAGCCTTGACTACGAGAGAACGTGGCCGCCAAATCCTACATTCTGCTTCCCAAGTGACCCTGGAAGGAATCAGGCAATGAGGCTGGGTTAGGTTGAGGATTACATTACTTTATTCTTCTCCCACTTCCCTGAATCTGGATTTTGAGAGAAAGGAGATGGGAACACGTATGTCCCAGCAACAAAGAGAGGCGCTTTCTCACCCTCCTTCAGGTGAAGTGCAGTAACAAAGTTGAACCTACGGGACTGGTAGGAAGCCCGAGGCCGATGAAAATTAGTTTCTCTTCATCAATCTTCATTTCAAGAGCAGTGAAAACAATAATCACCTCTCTGTGAAAACTCACTCTTTGTTTCTATAACTAGAAAATTAAACTGCAAAACTGTTGGTTAGAAAGGAGAATATGAATTATAAATCTCACACAGCAAGTGATGGTAGAGTTATCATATGGCCCACCCACAAGAGCTATTAACTCTCACAGATGCTGTTTCCAACAGTTCATTTTTAGTCTAACTTTAGTTTATGAGCACAGAGCATGGACCCAGTAACACTTCTGATATCCTGTCCCACAGAGATGGGAGTGGTGGGGGTGGGGAAGGCCAATTTGATTTCAGAAATCTACAATGGTAGAACTTTATAGAGTAGGAAAGGACTTCAAATGAACGTTTAGTACTGGAGCTTTCTCCAGAAGAAGAAACAAATAACAAGCTCAGTAACAGATAAATTCCCTAAAGATTACACCAAGCAGTTCTTTTTGAAGAGCTATATCTATCACATTTTTGGTTTTAAAACCCAGGCAGAGAATCATGAGTTAATACTGCCTCTTTTTCTGTTCTGAACATGTGCTGTACTTTTTATATACTGAACTTGAGTATAAGAAATAAATCAGTATTTATATAAATGTATGTTCATCTTTGTGCACAAAAGCATTCATGCATACATGCACATGTATATATACTATTTTTTTCTTTTCTTTTTTTGGGCCACACCATTGGTACCCTGGGTCAGATATCACACCTGGTGGTGCTCGGGGGGGCCTATATGAAGTGCCGGGGATAAAACTAAGGTCAACTATACTTAAAGATAAATAAATTTAACCTATTTATTAACTTAAATTAAATAGTACTTAGCATCACTACTATTTCTCTGACCCCAAAACACTATTTTACTGAGCATTTTAAATATTTACCACTTGCTTAGAATATCGGATTATCAAAATGATTTGTTTACAATTATTTATTATATTGTTCTCCTCTCTGCCCTGACATTTATTGTCCCTTTACTATTGTTGCAATGACAAAGGTCACACACATTTGGCTGCTGAACATGGGAGATGGCCCCTTTTGACTGACTGAGTAGCCAGGATCACACTCATATGTGGAACAATACTAGGAACTGACCTCAAAGCCTCAGGCCTGCAACTTCTATATTTGCGATTGTGCCCAGGCTCCAGGGTTCTGTAAATTATTGAAACTACTTGGTAGCAACAAAGTACGGAGATGGTACTTTTCACAGCATCAATTTTATGAGCTGAAAACCAGAGAGACTGACATGGTGGGTGACCTTTCTAAGAAAACACACTGACTAAGTTCCTGATTTCCTGTCCTGGGGCTATCCTCGCTGACTCATCCTTCGATGTACCCACTGTTCAGTCTCTTCAAAATCTTCCTCTTCAATTCTAAAGAGGGTCAAGAAACTGTCATACTTCCGCTCTCTCTAAACCTTCCAAGTCTGAGTCTCATTAGGTTGCTAACTGCTACCCGGTTCATAGAATGACTTAGTGGCACTAGGCAAGTACTCAAGGCTAAAATAATAAATAAAATATCATTCAGCAGTCTGTGGGATTTATGTTTATATAACACTATTTTGCCTCTAGGCTCTTGATTCATTATTATACTATGTCACAAGAAGAGGAAGAGAGGAGATGCTGGTTAATTCAAATAAAACGAGAATGTGTTAATGTCCTGGTGCATGCAGATTGCTTTCTATACAGAAATTCATCTTCTTGCTTTCAAGATTTCCTATGAATCTTCTGGGATCTATTCCACTTAAATCACATTCTGCCTTAGATCAAAGGACAACAAATGCTAAAGTCATAGAATGTAAAATGGGAAGGAATCTCAGAAACCATGCAATCATCTATCTTAGTTAAGGATGGGGCGCTAAGGTTACTAGCTGGTTTGGCAGTTGGCAAGGTCTTCTTTTTCCTCTCTCTCTCTCTCTCCCTCTCTCGCTTTCCTTTGCTCTGTACCTCTTCAAAGCAATGACCCGCGATCTAAAACTTCTCTGTAGAACAGGGATCAATGAACATTGATATCCGAGCTGACGGCCCTGTCCCCGATGTCCTTTTCTTGGTCCGGTTACACTCATCTCCCTTAAGCTTGGGCCCCAAATCTCCACCCCACAGATGTTTGTAAAGAATGCTGGTTAGCAGCAATCACAGAAACACAAATAAGATGCTGTGAACTAGGAGTCCTACATTGAAAAAGCCAAAAATATTCAACAGTGGCGCTTGATAACATCCTCCCAGAGATCCCAATGCCCACACAAACCAAACATATGTAAATAAGGGCAATGAGGAGGATGAATACAGAGCACTGTGTTTTCAAAAACACAGGAAATTATTTTGTAGTTTTAAAGAGGGGCACAGCCTGGGGCTGGTCACCTGAAATGTGACCTCCCTGGTTGTCGGTACCTATCAGTCATTTATTTTAAAGCTCATTCATACAGCCTATTAATTTTGGCTCCCCATTTATTAATAAAAGGTGTGTGCGTGTGGGAAGCAAAGTGCAGTTTGGCTTTTGCTCCAAAGCCCAGGGGCGTTGCCACTGGATTGTTTACTGTGAGTCACAAAGCCAAGTCACGCATCTGTGTTTCTTAAATATCTATTTACTTAAGGGAGAAGAAAGAACTGCTTTTTAAAAATACACGCTCGCATCTTGTGATTGAAAGGAGGGCCAGGAATCCTCTTAGTTCAAACTGTTTCTGCTCTGGAGGGTTTCCTTGACTCTTCATACTCTGGGAGGCTCTAACTGGGGTCAAAAATGAGCAGCCCGGGGCATCAGACTATCCATCTGCTGTGTTCTTAAAATCAGAATCTGAGGCTCTGGGGACACTGCCTAATCTGTCTTTTCTTTGGGGTATCCATCATCACTTTAGAGATGTCAGCGGGGGCCAGCTCTGGAGACCTGAGTACCAGATGCTGTGAGAGGGATGGAGAAGGCTGCTCTCATGCAGGGCAGGGCGCAGAAGCAAGGCGTGATCTGTGTCAAGAGTTGCCTGTGTGGTATCAGCATTAGGGATGGGCTGTGACTTCTCTTCTTCCCTGGTCTTTCCTTCCTCCATGATTTTCCTGCCACTAAATGCTTCTGTTCAGGCAGTTGTTAGGCAGGTACTCCCCAACATCTTTCCGAACGCAATAATTTTTGGTTGTTCTCTGCCTTTGGTATCTGAGGAGAATGGAATCCTCGAATTATAGTGATAAAGAATTCCAACAGGTCTCTCTATATGAGAGGTGCTGAATGAATTAATATTTATATTCAACTTGTTGTTGCCTAATCACACTGAGAAGTTTGACTTAGCAATATTGACATATGGTCTAGGACACAGAATTTTCTAATCTACATGTTAAAACTAATCATATATGGCTATAATGACAGAGTGAGCTAAATGTGGGTGGGGGGATGGGAAACAAAGCAGCAACAAGGTCAGAGAGGCAGTACAGCAGCAGGTGCTCACCTTGCACAGAGCCAACCTGGGTTTGATCCCCGGCACCACATATGGTCCTTCACAGACCTCTGGGATGATCTCTAAGCACAGAGCCAGGAATGAGGTCTAAGTAACAACTGGATGAGGACCAAAACACACACATACACACACACACACACACACTCCTAACCAAACACCAAACAAACGAAAACACCCCCCAAAACTGAAGAAATAGTCTCCTTTGGCTTGCATAAAAGAAAGAAGAACCGAATACTGTAATAGTGATGAGTAGAAGACGTTGTAGTGGGGTAGACTGGGCTATTGGCGGTTTCAACAGTAGCCTATGACTGGCCTCAGATATCTTATGCCTTGTTTACTTATCTTTGGGATGGGGATCATTAACATTAACACTCTCAGAGGACAATAAAAACTTTAATGAGAAATTCACAACAAGCCCTTGATAAAGTAATAGATGATAAATTTTCAATATTCTATTTCAATGTTTTACAATCTGTCATCCCGTTGCTCATCGATTAGTTCGAGCGGGCACCAGTAACGTCTCTCATTGAGAAACTTTATTGTTACTGTTTTTGGCATATCCAATACACACGGGTAGCTTGCCAGGCTCTGCCGCACGGGCTCGATACTCTTGGTAGCTTGCCGGGCTCTCCGAGAGGGGCAGAGGAATGGAACTCGGGTCGGCCACGTGTAAGGCGAACGCCCAACCGCTGTGCTATATTTGACTTACATGATGCTCTTTTTAAGTCAAACCAGTTGAATCAGCTATAGGATAATATTGGTTTGCCCTTCCTCCCTGGCTGCTGGGAGCTGGTGTTTGTTGATTGCCCCTCAACCTGTCAATTACCTTTGTCTCCTAATCAGACTGATTTGTAAATATTGTCTTTCTCTTCTCCTTAATGTCCTTTTCATGGCTAGCTATTTCAGAGCAATTGCTTTTTGTATGGATACAGGAAGACACTTAAAAAGACAAGCCTGTGGCTTGGGAGTTGACTGACTCCAGATAATATGACCTCCTGGATATCTGCTCTCTCGACTTAAGCGTCAGTTGCCCTTACTCTCTAGATCTCCAAAAGCAGGGTCCCGATGAGGGACTGGATGGACCCCGGGCAAGTGGTGAGCTATGAACTACCCTGGCATCGAAATGGGCATCGCCGAAGTGCCATAATGCTTAATTATAAGTTAAGAGCTTTATCATGGACAAATTCTGTCTGTCATGATCCAAAAAGTACCAACTAGATTTGACCCTGCTGGGGTTAGGAATGATTAATCCGGCCTGAGCACTGTAGTCTGAGTCTGTGGTGAGATGTCCCCAGGAGAGTCACCTTACAAGCCTAAAAGTGTCTATTACTGTGTCCATACAGAATGGTAAATATTAGAAAGGAGAATTTAAGATGTTAATTAAGTTGCTGGTCTAAGGAGGAGAAACACATCTTTTTTTTCCTCCTTTATGTCTGAGCTCTTTTTTTTATTGAAACATCATGAGATAGTTACAAGCTTTCATGTTTGGGTTACAATCACACCATGATCAAACACCATCCCTCCAGTAGTGCACATTCCCCACCACCAATATCCCTGGTATACCCCCCCTCTTTCCCACCCTCCTCCCTGTCTCCATAGCAGACAATATTCCCCATACTCTCTCTCTACTTTTGGAATTCATGGCTTGCAACACAGACACTGAGAGGTCATAATGTTTGGTTCATTATCTACTTTTGGCACACATCTCCCATCCCAACTGGTTCCTGCAGCCATCATTTTCTTAGTGATCCCTTCTCTATTCCATCTATCCAACTGACTCGGTGCTATTCAACCAAGGGAAATTATTGCCCACCTCCCTTTAGTACTCAGGGATGTAGCATTTGATATGACATTTGATTGTCATGACTTGAAGTTAACGGCAGGACACCAAAGATACTGCAGAACATCCCAAAATGGACAGCACAATCCCCACAACAAAGAATCATCTTGCTTAAATTGTCATTCATGCTGAAACTGAAAAATTCTAGGTTTCTCCTTCCTTATTTTTGGACTACTGTTGAGCCTGGTCAGGGCATGGTAGCCCCAGAGCATCAGCCTTCTGGCATAGTCTACTCTTGAGTTCAGAGCCTCTTCTTCTTATCCCAGGTCCCTAAGTGCCTCCTATGACTTCCTGTTGCATATTCTACCTGGTTCATCAGGAACTGAGTCCCTCAAGAACAGAAATCTGGACTCTGCACTCTAGTCCTCTGGCCCGGGGCTTTGCTTTGCCAAGACAGGATCTTCCTGCTGCCCCTTGCGTATCTGCTTCACTTTCTGTTCCTGCACCTTCCTGGAAACTGTAATGCCCAGAGGTAACATGCTTACCTCTTAGACTTTAAGGTCTGCACTTTCTCTTTATACGATTATATCATAGGGTCTACTCTGTCTGACTCCTGAAACAACTGTTTTCTTTTAAAAAGAAAAACTGTTTTCTTTTATTTAGTTTTGCTTAACAACAGAGCTAAAACTACTGTTTTACACATACAGAAATTATTGCCAGACCCACTACCAGAGTGTCTGAGTCCCTCAACTTTTATCCAAAGATGCCCGGTGCGGCTTCTCCCCTCAGGACCATAGCCTGAACCCCAAATCTCTCTGTCCTTCCCTTTTCTGTCCTCTGAACCACTCATTGAGACCTTGTGTTGGAGGATCCCAAATTCTCTACCTCAAACACATACTTCCACAATATAAAAACACTATACTGTTCTCCCCATAATTAATATTTATCAGAGATTAGTTTATATTTGGAGAATCCATAGAAAATTCAGCACTTAAAAAATCAATTCATTTAATAAAATACAATTTTTAATGTTGATCTGAAAGCAGAACAATAAAAAAAACCAGGAAATCACTATCTGCAGGAAGGTAAATTAAATATTTAGGAACACACCGCAGCAAAACTGGATGTCTTTCAAATGAGCAGTTCTATGAAAAGAGACTTAGGTGACCATGGATGTTAACTGTCGGAAAGGTTAATTACACATCATCTTTCCCCATTAGAGCTTCATACCATTGTGATAATGTAACTTTCCTCTGATTGGACAGTTTATATCCATCTACAGTCTCAGATGACTTTTCTGGAGAAACCAGACTATTCCTAGCTAAAGCTAGTTCTGGTTATGTTACTCAACCAATAGCTGGGAAGTTAATATTGTTATTAATACTTTTGGTCTCCCAAGAATGTTCATGAGGCCCTTCTCAGTGATGCTTGGCCAGTCAGACAAGGGTTCAATGCGAGGGCCACAGGCCTTATGGTACTGGGTATAACCTGGACCAGGTTATCCAGCAGGTTCCTGGGGGCCTGCAGGGACCTACTGATGCTTCGAGACCATAGACTTGAACCCAGGTTGGCCAAATGCAAGAAAAATGTCTTTATGCCTATATCAGTTTTCTGCCCAGATTTTATTTAACTAGACATAAATCATCATAAACAAACAAAGTTGAACTCCTATCACAGTGGAAGTTTTAAAAATAGCTCCATGTCATATACAAGAACATGGTTCCTTCAGAAGCCAATCATGTACTTAAAGTGAAGGGGCATTTCTATGTAGTTTGGAAGGAACCCAGTTCGGAAACTTTTGTAAACACCATGTACACATAATAATACTTAGTGCACTATATCTATATTCTCTCTAAAGTGAAGAAAAAAGAAAAAAGAAATCTCTATGGTCCTAGTAATAATAAGAGAGATCATTAATTAAGCAATTTATTTGGATAAGGTAGAAAAATCCTTTACATGAATTATCCCACTTAATATCAACATGGTCTTACAGGAAAATGGCAAGATTACTCTTGTTTTTACAGACCAAGCTTCCAACAGTAACTTGCCCAAGATCATCAACTGGTAAGTGACAGAACAGAAATGACATAAATGCTGCAGTATGACTACTCCAATACTCAACTTGCTGTGCTACCATTCCTTCCACTGATTTTGAGGATTTGGGTTTTTTTTGAACAGTATTTATTGAGCTCTTATCATTTTTGTTTGTTTGTTTGTTTCTTTACAAATAACAGTGTCTAGACTTTCTTCTTTGGAGTTCAGTTAGGTACTAAGAATCTTCTCTTGAAACACCTTTCAATAAAACTACACACATACAGAGAGGGAGAAGATAGGGGGGAAGAGAAAAAGATGGGAAGGAAAGTACAGGTAGGGATAAAGGAAGACGGGAGAGAAGCTGAGAGAGAAAGAAAGTCGGGGGAAGAAGAGAGAGGGAGATGGAGTGAGAGTGTGTTCAAATTACAGGTACATGTCTCTGCCCTGACTCCTTAAACATGAAAAATATTTTTCACACTTTTCTGGCCTACCCTGGAGCTGTTGAAGAAAGATTCTTTCAGAGTTGTTAAGCCCTTAGAGTAAGTGACAAGGTTTCTAGAGCGAAGGTGCTCCTGTAGCTTCAAAGGCTATTTGTCCCTTTCGCTTAAGGTTTTTTAATATTAGGGGGTTGACCTTCAAGTTTATGTGAGTCAATTAGGCTCAATAAGATACTTAATGTCTTGGAAGTTACTTAAAATAAGAGTTTACATCCTATTTTATTCCCTCCCCCCACTTTATTTTATTAAAGTACTGTGAATTACAAAGTTATTCACATTTGGACTTTTGACATACAATGTTCCATCACCAGTTCCACAATCAGAGCCTAACTTAGTTCTTTTTTTTTCCCAACTGGGGCCAGTGGAAAGAACATGTGAGCTGTGGAGAACTTCTAGAATAGAAAATCTCCCCTTTTGGGGGGTGGGAGTGGGGACATACACAACAATGCTCAGGGATTTCTCCTGACTTTGTGCTCAAGGATCACTCCTGGTGGGATTGGGGGGCCATATGGGAACTGGAAGTAAACCTGGGTCTGCCACATTCAAGGTAAGTGCCCTACCCAGTGTACTATTACTCTGGCCCCTGGAAAATATCCTGTCGCCCATACAAGAAAATCTCTAGAAGGGTATAGAAAAAAAATGAAAGATCTAAGATTCTTGGCCTGTGATTATAGGCCTGGGGTAACTGTTTGTTAGGCCATATTCTGGACTAGGCTTATAATCCCCGAGGAAGTCATTTAGTCACCTCTGACTAAGATGGTCCTTCCTCTTCCCCAAGGAAAGTGGCCAAACCCCGTGAGAGGAAGAGTTTGTTATTCTCTACAACTTCTCTTCACACACACTAGTATTCACTAATCCAATGGTATCTCCTGAAGATTGTTCCCTTCTGCTCCATTGTCATCTCAGAAATGAACCTTCCAAAGTCAAGACTGAGTTCAAATGTTACCCCAGGCAGCGTTAAGCTGGATGCTTCCACTTTGCTTTGTAGAAACTGGAACATTTATTTGTTGGTTTGGGACAATATATGGTACCGTTTGGGGTTTACTCCTTGTTCATCACCTCTGATGACCAGGTGCCATTCTTGGTGCCAAGAATTGAACCAGGGACAGCAGTGTGCAAGGCAAGCATCTTGCTACTGTACTATCTCTATGGCCCCATATGGGTGCATTTACCACATCTATTTGCTTACCGTCTTCCCAGGCAGTAGAAATATTGGGTACAAATTACACTCAATTCTCCCTGTGAGAACTCAATGCTCATAAAGTAGCAAGTTGGCTTCCAAAGGATGCTGAATTATCTTCTCAAGGACTAGTAGCATGCAGCATACATAACTACCTTATCTCAGAAAATATTTCATTCTATGCAAATAACACTCTTTTATTAGTTGTATCAGTTTTCAAAAGAATGAGAAGAGTTTCAAGACAATTAAATGAGAGAAAGAATAGTTTTTTCAACAACTGAGACAACTGCAAAGTATTAATTTGGGTCCTTATCCTTTACATAATCAAAAACTAACTCAAAATACATCACAGGACTAAATAAAAGAGATCAAACTATAAGTTTTTTTATAAGAAAATAGCAAAAAATACCTTTGTAAACTGAATTAAGCAACTTTTCTTTAGGTGTGGCTTTAAAAAAGCATAAACAAAAAAAAAATAGATACACTGAACTTGAAAACTGAAAACTTTCTTTTTTTGCTTTTTGGGTCACACACAGCGATGCTCAGGGGTTACTCCTGGCTTTGCACTCAGGAATTACTCCTGGCAGTGCTTGGGGGACCATATGGGATGCCGGGGATCGAACCCGGGTCGGCCGCGTGCAAGGCAAACGCCCTACCCGCTGTGCTATCGCTCCGGCCCCGAAAACAGAAAACTTTTAGTGCTGAGATAAGATAGCACAAATTAAGAAAGACGGTTAGTTATAAACAATGTATAGTATAGTATGAAAGATTTTTAAATCATATATGTTATGAAAAATTTATACCCAGAATATATGAATAACTGTTAAAAAAACTCAATAATAGAGTTAAATAACTCCCTTCAAGGTTGAGTAAAGAAGTTGTATATTTCTTCACAGAAGAAATATAATATCCCAGAGAGGCAAAAAGTATAGTCGAAATGACATCTGCACTTATATGTTCATCGCAGCACTGTTTACAATAGCCAGAATTTGGAAAAAACCCGAATGCCCCAGAACGGATGACTGGTTGAGGAAACTTTGGTACATCTATACAATGGAATACTATGCAGCTGTTAGAAAAAAGGAGGTCAAGAATTTTGTAGTCAAGTGGATGGGCATGAAAAGTTTCATGCTGAGTGAAATGAGTCAGAAAGAGAGAGACAGACATAGAAAGATTGCACTCATCTATGGTATATAGAATAACAGAGTGGGAGACTAACACCCAAGAATTGTAGAAATAAGTACCAGGAGGTTGACTCCTTTGTTTGGAGGCTGGCCTCACATTCTGGGGAAAGGGCAACTCAGAGAAGGGATCACCAACTATAATGTAGTCGAAGGCTATGCGGGGGAAGGGAGTTGCGGGCTGAATGAGGGCTAGAGACTGAGCACAGTGGCCACTCAACACCTTTATTGCAAACCACAACGCCTAATTAGAGAGAGAGAACAGAAGGGAATGCCCTGCCACAGTGGCAGGGTGGGGTGGAGGGAGATGGGTTTGGGGAGGGTGGGAGGGATGATGGGTTTACTGGTGGTGGAGAATGGGCACTGGTGAAGGGATGGGTTCTCGAACCTTGTATGAGGGAAACATGAGCACAAAATTGTATAAATCTGTAACTGTACCCTCACGGTGATTCACTAATTAAAAATAAAAAAAAATTAATAAAAAAGAAGAAATATAAATAGCTAATAGTACATGAAATGATGTTCAGCATCATTAACAATTAGAGAAAATTGAATCAAATTGTAACAAGATACTACTTTATATCAATTAGAATGACTGTAATAAAAAAGATAAATATTAACAAACATCCAGTTCATGCATGGCAAGTACTATCTCTCTGGCCCCCAGGTAAGGATATGGAGAAATTAAGAACCTATTTCACTGCTGGAGAGGAGCAATGTAGCAGTTACACTGTGAGATAGTTTGGCAGCATCTCAGAACGTCAGTTACAGAAAATGTCAATGAAGTTACCATGTGACCCAGTGGAATTAATGAAAACACATATCCGAACAATAACTTTCACATCAATGTTTGAAATGGCATTATTTGAATTGGATCTATAATAAAGTGGAAAAACTTTATTATAGATGCTCATCAATGAATGAATGACTAAAAATAATGTGGTATAGCCATATAATGGAAAAATTATTTGACAGTGAAAAGGAATGAAGTACTGATACCTGCTATGTGGTTAAACCTTGAAAACATACTAAGGTCACAAATACCATACATTGTATAAATAATTTATAAAAAATCATTTAAAAATGAATTAATGATTCTTATGGTTAGAGGAACCATAAGAATTCTTATGGTTAGAGGAACCATAAGATTCTTATGGTTAGAGGCAAGGGATAACTCCTTGATGGGTACAATATTTTCTTTCAGCAGTGATGGAAATGAGGTAAAATTTGTGGTGACAGAACCATAATTTTGTGAATATACTAAACCCACTTAATTGTATTATCTATTTTTTATTAAAGTAATATGCTACACAACTATGTATGTTTCAGAGTGCAAGCAACATGTGTATATGCTACATTCCATCCACCACTAAAAGTTCAGTTCTATCCTTTAGCATACAGTTGTCCTCTTTGTTCAGTGTAACTTCCTTTCTTTCAGATAATCACTTGTCTTATAGCATAAAGGTTTATGATTTTAGTTTATTTGTTTACTCTATGTCATCTGACTGAAATAATATACTTTTGTTTTTATTGTTCTGAATAATTTCTTTCACTGAACATAATATCTTCTTGGTCATCTATGTTGTAAAAGGCAGGATTTTTCTTTTTTAAAAAAATAGCATACTAGTATTCTAATGGCCACATACACCACACCTTTATTCATTTATCTGGTGAATAGTACTTTGATTGTTTTTAGTTCTTGGCTAATATAAATTAAATTGTATAATTTAAATGGGAGAATTTCATTTTATGTAAGCATTAAGAAGAATTTAATTCATAAAAAAGGCAAGAGTAGATTGCAAAGAATATTTGACAGTTTTTGTTTCCACCTTTTAACAGACTATTTTCTCACAGTTTAGCAAAATTATAAGAGTTTAGTTTCCTCTAACTTTTAATAAGATATTTGATTTCTGATACTTGAAATTTTTAATCCCTCAAATTCAATTTCAGGGTATAATAATAAATACTGTTATCAAATATTTTGTTTCTTGGTTATATACTGAACTAATTATTGAACATTAGTGGATTTTATATCATATAAGGCTTTTTCATATCAGAAGTTTGAAGATATCAAGATTGTATCAGTACATTTAATATGGTCATTTTGGTCTTGAAGGTCAATCTTTAGAGAGTTCCTCCTATCAAATTATTTTAAAGTAATTATTATTCAGAATTCAAACTATATCAGAGAAAATGTCACTAGTGATTAATTTTAACTGTATTTGATATTGTGGATTTAAATCAAGGATCAGCAAACTCACTAAGAGGTTAGAAATATTTTAAGCCTAAAGGCCTTAAACAAAATTAAGGACATTATTTAGCCATTTCTAGAAGAAGAAGACACATCTCTAAAATTATATACTAATCACTGAATATTTTTCATGAAAATGCAGATCTAGTATATGAACAACTGTTATATAAATAGTGTATAAATAGTGAATGGAATAAATGGATGAACTGCATATGAATTTTAAAATAATAATTATAAAAACAAAAAATGAGACAAGCAAATATCAATGCAAAGAATCACTGCATAGCTATTAGAAAGGTTATTTTAAAAAGCACGTGACAAATTAGTGTTAGTGCTGAAGTAGAGATAAAGGAATCCTCATACATTATAGGTGTGAAGTAAACTGGTGTAGCCATTGTGGAAAATATTATGGAAATATTTCATATGGCTCCCAAGCACTTCCAAAGCCAGGAGTAACCCCTGAACACTGCCAGCTATATCCCCCAAATACAAAATTAATAAATAAAATGGCTCCTACAGGGGTTCTGAGACCAACAACAATCAGCATCACCTTGGAATGAATTAGAATTTTAATTTAGGAGACCACACCCCAGCTTTAGAGATTTAGAAAATCTAGGTGACTCTCCAAAATGTGCTGACAATCCTTCCAAGGTGATTCTGATATACCTCTCTAAGCTTAACAACCACCAGCATATAAAGTGTGTCATAATCACACATGCACTTACAACAAACAAAATAGTATTATTGATTTTATAATAATCAGCTTGTCTCTGTTCATCTCAAATCTACAAATAGAGACCTCAATGAACTTAAACGGGACTAGTTTTTATTAAATTGATCCTCACCCTCATATGTCTAATAGAAACTGTGACAAACACACACATACACACATTTTACTCCTGATTTTGTGCTCAGGAATCAGTCTTTGCAGGGCTCTGGGGATCATATGTGATGGCCAGGATCAGACCCATATCTGCTGTGAGCAGGGCAAGTGCCCTTCCTGCTGTACTATCTTTCCAGCCTGTGCTTATGATATTTTGAGAGAAGGTAAAAATGAAACAAGAGACTTCCCAAGAAGTAAAGAATAAGACAAGAATATCCTCACATTTGTTTTTTTGGGGTAATACCCGCTAACTGTGCATGCACATCAAGCATAATGATCAGAATCAACAGAGAACATGCCATCATATCTGGGTTGATGGAGTCTGCAAGATTGGACAGGTGTAATGAAAGCGAGGGCCAGCGTTTCAGTAGAACACAGGGATGAGCAACCTCATTGATTACTTCACAAGTTCAGACACTTTTCCTGACAATTATCTTCTCTCAAGGGAATGAAATTGTTCAGCATCAGCCCTGGATGAGAGTATGTGCTGATGGCTGGGGATGAGCTTTATGTTCTGGGACATTAAAACATAGGGGTGGAGGCCAGTGTCTCCCAAAGGAGTGACAGAGCCTGGGCTGAGGGGTGGTGCTGGGAGGGGGGGGCTGGTAGGAGCCTTGGGTGCAAATTTTCTTCTTTTAGAGAAAGTAGATTTCCAGAAGCTTGATGAGTAACTTTTTTTTTCCTGAAAAAGAGGTAAGTAGCCAGATAAAAGTGGTACCTTAGATGTGGATCATCATTTTCCTCTGTGAGACTAAGGCAGGTGCGAGTCAGAAATAATGCTGATGGCTAGATGTACCCTTCCCTTCTATGGAAACGTTATGAGAATCTCTTGAGAACCTTTAGTTTGTAAACTTAAAAATGTTGAACTGGGCCTGAAGCACCTTAGGTAGGGCCTTTGCCTTGCACACAACAGACCCGGGTTGGATTCCCAGCATCCCATATGGCCCCCTGAGCACTGCCAGGAGTCATTCCTGAGTGCAGAGCCAGGAGTAACCCCTGTGCACCGCCAGGTGTGACCCAAAAAGCAAAAAAAAATGTTGAAGCATATTAAAGGGTAAAATATGGCCAGAGGTGTGGTTCAAGTGACAGAGTAACTGCCTTCTAGGTGTGAGGTCATGAGTTCAGGCCTCAGCATTGCAAACAACCCTCCTCCCCCACCCACTCCCTGATCACTGCAGAGCATGACCCAACAACAAGGAGACAGGTAAAGTAGCCTCTCCATTAGATACTGAGAAAGCTAGTTTGAACTATAATTTCTTGTAAATTATATTCTAGTGAATTTTATGGATGTGCTTTCCCCTTTGCAAACACTCTTTTTAACCTACTCTTCTGTCCAGTTAGAAAGCTCCCATATACTAAACTGTTCATTTTTTTTCCTTGATAAACCTGAGTCCTCAACTGTTAGTGCCAGGGATCAAGCTGTGGCTGACTGTGTGCAAAGGCAAGCGCCTTAGTCCTGGACTATCCCTCGGACCCCTTGATGAATTTACCGAAAAATTCTTCTACTATGTAGTGCTTAAAAAGAAAATAGGATATGGGTCAGTTTATTCTTGGATTCCAAGAACCTGTCTTCTCCAGTACAAGAGGCCATAGGCAAACAGAGCAAGTGTACCTACAACAGCCACAAAGCCTCAGCCTTCATGAGGCTCCCTGTCACATCAGCAGCCTGTAGATAAACCAAAGTCCAAGACAATGCCTAGAAACATAAGTCCCGTGGTCAGAGCAGCCTCCTTCCTGCGGCCACCTTTCCCGAGCACGCTTCCTGACGAAACGGTAAGCCTTGCAGTGTTCCCCCATCTGCCAGCACCTTCTACATCTTTTCCTGTCCTTCAGAATTCCATATGCCCGCAGCGTCTTCAGCCTCTTCCTGCAAAGCTATTTGCACCTTCCTTGCTTTTAGTGCAAATTGACTTTCCCCCCTGAAGGCACTTCTTGCCTAGCTATAAATCTTGCGAGGGCCGAGTCCCCTGGATCATCCTGGAGCAGATGTTAGTGCTCTCCGCTGCAGCAATGAAATCATTCTCTCATTCCTTCCCTCATCTCCAGCCCTGTGCTCTGGGCTCTGCTTCTTTAATGGACTCTGCTCTGGATCGGGCACACCAACATCTCCTGAAATCATGTAGCATGAATCCCCTAACTTCTGAGTTTGGATAACTGGGGTTCTTTTCTGTGGGAACTTCAGATAAAGCTGCTTTATCTGAAGAATAAAACGCTACAAGAAGAGAGTCTTGTAGCGTTAGAAAAGCTAAACCAGACAAGGGTCCTTTAAGGCTGGCCCTTAAAGTTCTCCCCTGCGATGCCACTCTTCCTCCCCAGATCCTACTACTTCATCTAGAATCACTTAAATCTCTCCTCATCTAGGAAGACTTCTCTTTGTCATTTTTGTTTTTAACAGGGTGTCCTTGGGCCTTTATAACTGTACTTGCTGTTTAAACCTACAACACGCACTTTTCCTCACTTTTACCTTTGACAAAGAATTAATTTTGAGGGCTAGGAATATAGCTCAGTCCCAGGGGCTCATGTTTTACATTTGCAGAGACCCAAGTTTGAATGTTGACACCAGCTGTCACTCCCACCCCTAGGAGTGCAGGACATAGCCCTGGAGACCTCCAACCACCGAAAGCTTTGGCCCTGGTGACATGTGGCATCACAGCGCCTGAGCAGCCATATCCACAAATCCCAGCCCAGAACTGCTGTTCCAATTGCCTGAGTATCACCAGGACTGTCTGTCTCTGGGCCCCCACTGCCTGGGAAGCACCTCCCCACCCCCCAACCTACACCAATAAAAGAGAGAGATAATTTTGAAGCATATAAATTGTGCTTAGTAGTTCAGAACTTTAGCAATGAAACTCTTTATTTTTGTATTTATAAGATATCTTTTTTAAAAGCCATTGACAACTATTGGTATTATCTTTTTTAAAAAAATTTATTCTTTTATTGAATCACCATGTGGAAAGTTACAAAGCTTTCAGGTTTAAGTCTCAGTTATACAATGCTCAAACACCCATCCCTTCACCAGTGCACATATTCCACCACCAAGAATCACGGTATACCTCCCCCCTTCCCCCTACTTCCTCAGCCCCCGACCCCGCATGTGTAACTGGTAAATTTCACTTTACTTTCACTTTACTTTGATTACATTCAATATTTCAACAAAAATTCACTATTATTGATTTGGAGTTTCTCCCCCCTAAAGTATTATCTGGAGACCCTCAAATTTCCTTGTTCAAACTAAAACTTTCTCTTCCCCAGATAGTCTGCATTTGTTCAGTGCTGAATTAGAAACCCAGGACCTCACACATGTGAGATGTGTACCCAACCATTGAGCCAAATCCTCTTTTCCCTAGTTCTATTGAGAAACTACTGATACACATTGCAGTACCAGTTTATGGCATACAGGGTGAAGGCTGGGTTCACAGGCACTGGGAATGATTGCCACAGTAGGTCTGGTTAACATCTATCTCCTCAAATATCTGCATGTTTGAGGAAGGGATACATATTAATATTATTTGCCTTTTGCTACTTTAATTTATTTGCCTTTTGCTACTTTAACCCTATAGTTACCAACAAACATAGTTGGTTTTCTCTGCTCAGATGAGGAGACACAAAATATCAAATGATGTCTCCTCAGGTTTCCTGAACTAGGCAAGCATAAGCTGAATTACAGTAACAACATTGACTGAGCACCTTCTATGAATATGAGGTATAGGAATGATCCTACATTACCCAATCATTATACATTACAGATATAACATTATGTATGCATGTGTAGTATATGTATACATTATAGATAATAACAGTATACACATAATTCCATAACTAAAATGTCATTATTTCATTTATTTATTTAAAAGCCCAATGAAGATTTATGAAGATGAATAGTAAATTTCTATTTTACATATGAGGACATCAAGGGAAACAGAACTTAGGTAAAGGTGGGGAGAGGTGTGAAGACATGAGTATGTGGGGAGAATGGCAACCTTAAGCTAAGAGGTTTCTGAAAGGCAGATTCTAGGTGGAATTTCACGACAAGTCATCTTTCTTTTCAAATCTGGCTTTAGGTAATAGTCAGACAGTTTGTCCAAACATGTCAGGAGATCACTTTCAGATCACTGATATGACTGTATAGAAATAGCTGCAGTCATATCACTCATGCCTGGGAAATTTGAAAGCTCTAGATCAGGCTTTCATGAAATCAGAAGCACACAGCTCCTTTCCTATTTTCTGTGTCAGAAAGTCGCATCTTCTGTGAAGGAGGCAGGAACTTGCGCTTGATTCTTTACTCGTGCAACTCTGGTGATGGGTTGTGTGTTTGTTTGGACAAGGGGATGGCATTACTCAGAGTGATTCACAGTAGCCGAATGCAGCCATAAAAACTTACAGAAATATGAATATCCATAAGCCCAGGAAGTAATGCTGGTTGAAATTTTTTTCTCTTAGATGTTTAATTTAAATATAACTGCCAGTGATTTTATAGACTCTAGCAGACTACTGAATAAGGTAAGTTATTTGTGCTTTGCAAGGGGATAGACTTTTGCAAGTAGATCTCTCCTGAGACTTTACAGGCTGTCAGCAGTAGAGATATCAGAATATGATTTTCTTCTTTTGCAACAGCATTTTTATTCTAAAATCAATGCATGCCACAACTTTCATAGCTAATGGATTTTGTTGGTATGCATTCATATGCTGTGGAGAAAATCATTGCTTAAATCAGGCTGCTCCAAATAGGATTGACTAAAGCAAGCAAGCAAGATGGTATTTTTGTCAAAGCCACCTCATATTCCAATTGACATATTGTATTCTAGTGATGACAGCTGAAGGCTAGAGTTTTGATTAATCCATTTTACTCTCATTAGAAACACAATTCCTCTTCCCTGAAGGTTCCAGCAATTACTCTAGCAAGTGTTGGACCTTGACAGAACAAGGCTTATCCTTTGGTGGCCGCTGTACGTACAGGAGAGAAAGAGAATGCTTTGTTTTCCCAATCTCCTTGAGCACTGTTGAAAGAGGCTCATTTATGAATGCCTGTGTTTCAACAAGCTCAAGGCTATTTGATTTTTTCCCCCTTTCTTCAGTGGAACGAGGCAGCAAAGGCGAGGCAGCAGATGTTCAGTGAAGCCCTAACACTTCCCTCACCTGCTGAGGCATTGCTTTAAATTCTACAGTGAAGAGACATCCAAGACAGAGCCTGAATGTGGATGCTGGTCAAAAGTGCAGACTTCCTGCAGGTCCTTCACACTGCACTATGGACATCAGGACTGAGAATCGACAGGCCCACTCCCCTGGGTCCTTAGACTGAACACTCAAGGTCGTTTGAAAGCGGATTCTATGGGATGCTGCTGTTGGTAGTCATGACTACTGCTTGGGTTGTTTATATTTCTCTGAGTTGCACTTGAAGATGTACTGCACCACCACCATAACTGATGTGATAAAGACCCTCCTTCACTGTTGGGATGTCAATTCTAGTGCAACATATTTTTCCCCATTCCTCTGGCCACTGCACAGGACCTTATTTTGGTAGCCGAAGTCCAAGGGTTTGTTGTCATTTGATAATGTCAATCCCCTTGTTTAATACTTTATGTACTGCATAGGAGTGAGATTATCTGTTATCTGTCCTCTCTCTGACTCATTTCACTTATTTCAGAAGCCCCTCTATTTTGGTTCACATTGTAACAAAAGACAGATTTAATATTTTTTTTTATAGTTGACTATAGTGCATCATGTAGATAAACCATAATTTCTTTTCTTTTTTCCCCCCTTATTTATATTTGGGCTACATGTGGCAGTGCTTAAGGATATATTCCTGACTTTGTGCTCAGAGTTCACTCATGGTAATCCTTGGGGGGACATATGTGGTACCAGGGATCAAACCTAGGTTGGTTCTGTACAAGACAAGTGACTTACCTATTGTGTTATCTCTCTGGACCAATATATACCATAATTTCTTTATCCAATAATCTGTCGTGCACATTTTTGCTGCTTCCAGATCTTGACTACTGTAAATAGCATTGCAATAAACACAGGTGTGCATATAACTTTTCTGCATTAATTTTCTAATATTCTTGGGCTAGAATATTGCATACGGAAGTTCTATTTTTAATGTTTTGGGTAAGTTTCTATAATTTTTCCCTTTTATGGCTGACCATACACATTCCAGCCAACAGTGAATGAGGACCCCTTTTTTTTTCTATATCCTTATTTCACTGGGTGTTCCTATTCCTTTTGATTATGTTATTTCATGGGCATGAGGTGATATATTATTGAGTCATTATTATTTTTGAGACTGAGGTTTTATGTTCACTGAAAGTATCCCAAGTCATCTTTTAGCCAGTTTGATACTCAGATATCAAATACAGGATTGACGTTATGTTGTATCACATGTTGACTTTTGTTAACATTTGTGTGCCTAAAGGTGACTATGTGAGTAGACTTCCCATAGTCTACTATAAATTGCCACAAGAAAAATAATTTGTAAGCATGCGACAATGTGTATTTTAGCTACTCTTAACCTTGGTAATTATTTTGAAGCACTGTAGCACTGTCCTCTTGTTCATCAATTTGCTCGAGTAACGTCTCCATTGTAAGACTTGTTACTGTTTTTGGCATACTGAATGGGTAGCTTGCCAGGCTCTGCCATGCGGGCAGGATACTCTTGGTAGCATGCCGGGCTCTCTGAGAGGGACGGAGGAATCAAACCCAGGTTGGCCACGTGCAAGGCAAATGCCCTACCTGCTGTGCTATTGCTCCAGTCCAATTATTTTGAAATATACAAATAATTATTTGAAGCATATAAAATAAGTACATGTACGTCTAAAATGGATACAATGTTGTAAAAATTATATCTCAATAAAATTGGAAGAAAATTAATTTAAAATTCTTTCTGCTTATGAAAATAATGGTTTCATGTAACCTGGAGGTGATGAGTTTTATATTTGTTTCTCAACATTAATTAAGATATTGGACCCAACCTGTATTCTGACAGTAATGTGCATTTGTGAAATTACTAATCTCTCTAAATTCATCATGGAAGGAAGCAAAACATTGTGAACATGACTTGAGGTTAACTCTGCATAGGTCAGTGTGAAGTACTGTCAGTTCTGAGGAGATATGACTGTGCTTAAACTATTTGCTTTAGAGTTATAAGATCTGTATCTGTTGCATATTGGTGAGTTATGCACCTAATTTGCTACAGTGCAAATGTTTTCAAACTACTATGTGCATCAGAATCAGCCATGGGATGTGGTAAAATACAAATGTTGAGTTTTGAATTCATAATCACGAGTTTCTGATTCAGTAAGTCTGGAACGAAGCCCTAGGTCCCAGGAGATGTTTCAATGGCTGACGGGCAACTTTTGAGAACCTCATCCTGAGACCTTATTTGCCCAAGTGAAAGTTTTATTTTCTCTGCTAGAAAAATGAAGATCTTAGTACAGGTCTCTATCACTTAGGTAGTTTAAAACTTTACTCTTGAAAGGGAAAGAGAAACAGTAAGTAATTTTTGTATGCTGGAATCTCTCACACAGAGTGTCATTTAATATCAACTGATAGGCAGTTACTGTTTTACGCACTTCCCAGTGAGAAGACTGGAGGCTTAAGGAGGTCACAGTTGCTTCTGCGCACAAAGGTAGAAAGTTTTCAGGCTGGTATTCAACCGTAATTGGTCCATTTCCATCTGTAATCTTTATGTAATAGCCAGGCCTCTTACACCAGATGGCCTCCATCTTTGTAAAGGGGATCGTATAAGCTCCCAGAGAAAGAAAAAGAGCAACGGTTACAATTTTACATACTCCACCTTAGACACATTAAATTTCTTTGTTTATGCCATGACAATGTTATGACAATAGTAAACTGGTCTGAATTCCAACAGCATTGTCCCATACCATGAGTCAGATCACTTAGGAAGTCAGTCATGACGTTCCAAATAACCAGTTATGAATGCAATGCTAACTTCCAAAGATGGTGCCACATAATGAAAACAAAACTCTGAGTTCCATCCACTCATAATGAAAACAAAACTCTGTGCCCCATCCTTCATGGTCCCTCCTCAACCTCTTCAAAAAATAAGAATGGTGACCCAAGCAACCTTTTAATATTTAAATTGTAGTTCATTCCATACAGATAGAAATACAGGTGCTGTTCAAAGCCTTGCACACTATACCTACATACTTTTCAGTTCATAATTTTTGGTAGGGCTGGAACGATAGCACAGTGGGTAGGGCATTTGCCTTCACATGGCCGACCCATGTTCGATTCATCCGTCTCTCTCCAAGGGCCCGGCGAGCTACCGAGAGTAATCCGCCCGCACGGCAGAGCCTCACAAGCTACCCGTGGCGTATTTGATATGCCAAAAACAGTAACAACAAGTCTTACAATGGAGACATTACTGGTGCCCACTCGAGCAAATCGATGAACAATGGGACAACAGTGCTAAAGACAGTGCTAATTTTTGGTAGGAGAAGGAAGGCTGCTGAGTTGAAGAGGAGAGACAAATTTAAGTTCTGAAACCCAACTACTGCTATTTATTGTCTATAGGAGATAAGCTCTTTTGTAGGGTACTTTCATGATTATTAAAGTGTTTTTTACTCATAAATTCTCATTAAGAAATTTTATGTCTTAATTTTCGATAAAAATATAGGTAGGTGGCATATTTTTATTCCTCAGGGCTAGTTTAATCTTCATGGTTTATAGTGCAATATAGGCCATTAAATAATCCTAGAATAAATTTTTTTCTATGAATACACAAAAGAGTCATATATTTCCCTTGTCCTCTCAACTCTTTTACTTAGCAGAATAAACAAGGCTCTTTTTAAAATAAGATTTCCTTCTGTTCCCCCGCTACCACCTTGGTCCAACAACACTTTCATTAGTTTAGACTACATTCATTAGACAAAGAAGAACGCACCCTTAAAGTTCCTCTTGTGAAATATTGTTATGATTTCATTCCTACTTTCCAGCTGCCCTTTAATTATCTGGCAGAGCCAGGGCATGTAATAAGGTAATCCAGATAAATAGCACTTGGCATATTTTAAGTAAATGTCAAACCAGGTTAGTTTGTGCAGTTCTGCCTTTTCCTCCATTAATGGAGCACCCATGGGAAATAAATTCAAAAATGTATGGAACAGAAGGCCCCGAGTTTTCAGAGACTGCCATTTCAATCACCACTTAAATATTATGTACTCGCTGCAAAAGTACCTCTGGAACTTCAGTGCCTCTCTGTCTCTCTGACAGCTGCAACCATGAAAAGAGGAAAACATTCTCCTTTACAGAGAGAGAAATAGAAACTAAGAGGTCTGTGCAATGAACATGGAGTGGGATGACCTTCTTGAATGAAAGAACCAAAGGACTTTACACTTAGAAAGTAGAAAAGAACCACCTGGACACAGATCAGTCAGTTTTCATAATTGTGAGCCACTCCTCAACTAAAGCATTGGGCATCTACATTTATAAATACTCCGTATCCATCTATTTATCTTTTTAGGCTTCTTTTCCTAATTTTCTTGACTGTCTTACCCTGGCCCCAGGTTATTTTTTTCTTTTTGCTTCTTGGGTCATACTGGGCCATGCTCAGGGGTGATTCCTGGCTCTGCACCCAGGAACTACTCCTGGTGGTGCTTGGGGGAACCATATGGGATGCCAGGGATCAAACCCAGGCCATGTGAGACACACTCCCTACCTGCTGTACTATCGCTCTGGCTACTGGCCCCAGACTTCTTCCACACTTGCCAGTAGGATAATTCTCCCAGGGCTGCCTGTCTCTACATCTGCGAAGCACAGATGGAAACTACTAGAACTGCACCCAAAGAGCTGCTGCCACTTACTCAGATTTCCTGTCCCAGCCAGACCATTCTTCCACTGGCTGTTCATGAGATCCCTTTCTTTCTTCTACAGTGGCCATTCTCAACTTTGACTCTTCCCTCAGTCTTCTCCCCAAACCCCTTATCCTTCTGTTCACCAGCTCATGAGATCAGAGAGAAGGGAAAAAGACCTTCTGTAGTAGGTAGTGCCTCTATTATAAGACTGGCCTATAGGATGGTAAAGAAAGCCTCCATTTTGTAGGACTTATCTTCCTGCATCTTTGATTTTCCCTTCATACCAAGCACCTCCTACATGGAGGACCAGGAATCTCCTCTCAAGTTCTTGTGTGGTGCAGTTCCAAGAACTTCAGGAAATACAATCCATTTCCATTTATCCTTCAGCCAGTGGTGACAAGGAACAGTCTTGCTTCGTTTTCCTTGGATGCCCTTAAACCCTTGTGCAGTAGGTCTGCCTCCTGCCCATCTTTGTTCAGTCTGAAGATGCTGCTATCTCTATTTCCGTGCAGGGAACATCCTTCATAGCTTGGCTCAGGCTTCTCTTTAAGTGCTTGCTGTGTGTGGTAGTCATATTTTATCTTTAGCTTTTATACATGATTGTGCTGTCATTACGTTTTAAGCTAATAAAGTAGTCCTGCCTCCATTTGTAATGTTTAAACTTGAAGACCATTATTAATTTCCTTGCCTTTGAAACTTAGCCCTCTTTTGGGGAGAAGGTACTCCAAGTAGTACTCAGGTGGCTCAGAGGTACTGCTTCTTAAGTGATTCTATGCCAACAAGGCCACTGGCTCACTCTCAGAGCCCAAGGACGCTTTGCTACTCAGACATGGAAATTCTAGGGACCCACGAGCAATGCTGGTAGTGCTCAGGGCCCCAACAGCTATACATGGTGATGCTCAGGGGGTTCTGTGGTACTGGAGACTGAACCAGAGTTGGGCACATATAAAGCATGTACCTTAACCCTGTCCTATCTCTTGAGCCCTTCAAACTCAGCACTGCTTAGCATGTAATTAAAATGTACCCTTGACTCCTTCTATTTCTGGAATTCAAATTTCTTCTGACACCCAAATATCAGCATCAGTCTCCCCTTGTCTTCTTCCAGGTAAGATTTTAATGAAAATATTTTTACTCTTCTTTAGAGAAATACCCCTTGTGTCTCTAGGATCACAAAAATCCCACATAGAACAGAGGTGCCTCTACGAATATTCCCCATCTTTACATACTCTTCTCTCTCTCCTATTCAGGGTCCTTGAAGTATCCATTAAGAACATGCGCCTCAGGAAATCATGCGATGGGTGGGGCAGGACCAGCCCTGCTCCCCGCCCAAATGAGACCCCAAGAGGCTACCCACAAACAGTTCCTCCGCTCCTAACAGCCATGATCCCAGAGGCACACAAGCCAATCTCAGAATGCAGCGGCTGCTGGCAGAAATACCTCTGGACTTAATTACTAAAATACCAGAATTCCAAAACTGTGTGGCTGCTTTTGCGGCCGTGCAACATCATATGTTCTTCATTTTCAGCAATAGAAAACAAATGATCTAAGGATGCCTTTTTGGCAGGTCAGCTTGTTGGGGGAAAATTTCCAAATAATAATAGTGGGTTTTCTGTTGAAAACTGAATGCAATCAAAGTAAAGAGAGAGTAAAGTGAAAATCATCTGCCACACAGGCAGGGTGGGGAGTGGGAGGGTGGCATACTGGGGTTCTTGGTGGTGGAACATGTGCACTGGTGAAGGGATGGGTGTTTGATCATTGTATGACTGAGACTTAATCCTGAAAGCTTTATAACTGTTCTCATGGTGATTCCACAAAAAAAAAAACAATAACAAAAAAACTGAATCAAAAATAAAAAAAGAATATGCACCTCTCTCTCAGTTTCAACTTTTCCCCTTTCCTTTCTGTATAGCATCCTCATGCACATCCATGAATACTTTTTTTTCCCTTGTATTTTGTATTTTCTCCCAATGACCAGTGAATTTTATTTGCAACCAGTTTTTCAAAAGGTAATCTCTGCTCACCATCTTGAATTTTCTACTCCCTCTTCAATTCTACTGCGGTTAGTTCTGGGCCACCACACTCTGCTAAAACGGTCTGGCCTAAGTCACCATTGACCTCCATGGTGCTAAATTCAATACATGCGATACCTGATCTAGCATCATCCTCTGATCTGATGATTTCTTCTCTTCCTGTAGGTCTCTGTTTCTTGATCTTTCAGGACATTCTCTGAGTTCTCCTTCAATCCTTCTGTCTCCTCGGTTTTGCTAGCTCCCTTTCCCCTGCCCTCTCGGTAAGCTCAGAGTGCTCACCATGGCTCTGTTCTTCCTGCTCCACCTACCTGACCAAGACCATCTCTACCCAGGCTTTAGGTAGCATTTCTGTCAATAATTGTGATTCAATAGATACTGAAACCTCTAGAGGTGCCTGATATTTCACATGACCAAAGCCAAAACTAATTTTTCCTTCTTCTGCCTTTATTTATATTGATTTAATAAAAATAAAACTTGAGCTCTTAGATTGTGTCTACATTCCTTCTTCTTTTAGTAATACAATTTTCCCAAGCCCTGAATTGATTTTATCTTTCATAACTGTCTGAAGCTTCTTCCTTATTCCTTCACTAACTCTTCTTGCTATCTTTTACCTGATCTACTGTGGCATTTTTTTTTATTATTTATTTGGATTTGGGGGACACAGTCATCAGTGCTTAGAGGTTATTCCTGCTCTGTTCCCAGGAATTATCCCGAGTGGATCTTGGGGATCCTATGGAATACTGGAGTGAACCTGGGTCATCCACGTGCAAGGCAAGAGTCTTAACTCCTGAACTATATTAACAAGCTTTGAATTTAGCTGTATAAAGGGCCAGTTTGATAGTAAGAAAAATAAGCACTATTTTTCTAGTCTGCTACCAATTAAGCCAATGGGTTGGCCAAGCTTTCAGCTCATTTGAGAAACTCTGAAAAACCTTGCTCTTGGATCCCAATCTGAAAGTATTCTACTCTGTTCTTGGGAAGATATAGGCATGGAATTTTGAAAACTTCCCTAAGTAATAAAAATATACAGTCAGATTATTCACATAAGTAAAAGAGGGTAGTGGATCTTGGGAGATTGAAGGAATTTAATGGGTACCGAGGACTACAGAAAGAAACAATGACGGGAAATTAGAAGGAGCCATGACTTCATCATCTCACGGACCTGGACCTGTTCCAATGGAAATTTGTTTCCAAGAAGGTTTTTCCTTACTTTCCAGATGCTCCATGAAACATTTCGATGGGCTGGGGAATTTTTGAGAATATACGCCTTATAATATCCTCTTTGGGGCTGAGCCATTATGAAAGGTTCTAGAATTTTCGGGTCATCGTACATTGAGGGGGACATCAAGTGTACTGCTCTTACAAACTCACTGGATACAAAAATAGTAACAAAGACCTGTGACTTATACTTATCAGTTATTATAGGTTGAAGTAGGATGTCACTTTATTTAATTTTTTTCTTTGGTTTTTGGGTCACACCTGGCGATGCACAGGGGTTACTCGTGGCTCTGCACTCAGGAATAACCCCTGGCGGTGCTCAGGGGACCATATGGGATGCTGGGATTTGAACCTGGGTCGGCCGCGTGCAAGGCAAACGCCCTACCCGCTATGCTATCACTCCAACCCCAGGATGTCACTTTATTTAAAGATAAGACCTTATAATCAAATTGAAGTGAGATCTATGTGGTAAGCTATAATCTAATATTACTGGAGTCCTTATACAAACAGGAAACTTGGACACAGACCAAAATTTCATGAGAGAAAACTGTGGACACACAAAAGGGAGAGAAAGTCATGTGAACACTTAGTATTGCACTGGCATACCTATAGGCCAACGGAGGTCACAGAGAGTTAATAAACTATCAGACATTTGGAAGAGGAAGAACTCCTACACTTCCTTGCCCTGTCGACACCAATCATGGTGACTTCTAGCTTTCAGAACTATAAAAAATTAACTTTCTAAGGGCTACAGTGATAGCACAGTGGGTAGGGTGTCTGCCTTGCATGCTGCTGATGCAGGTTCAATTACCAGCATCCCATATGGTCCCCTGAGCACCGCCAGGAGTAATTCCTGAGTGCAGAGTCAGGAGTAACCCCTGTGCATCACAGGGTGTGACCCAAAGAGAAAAAAATATTAACTTTCTGTTGTTTTAGGTGACAAGGTTAATGATACTTTGTTACAACAGTCATAGAATACACCAAAATAACACATTCCATCATTAGAGATACAGGCTCCCCTAGAGCCACACTCACCCACAAGGCTTTTGGCTCTAGGTTTTTTTTTTTAATAATGTGAACATCTCTAGACTCTTTTACCCACAGGTTATTATTTGTTGACATCAGTTACCTGCCTCCGGGGTCTTTCCATCACCATGGGGGTGCAGTTTCAAAGGTTTATACATTCTCTGTTAAGTTTTTCTAGTCAGCACTTAATCCTGGCTAGTATCCAGTAGGTATCTCTTTGAATTTTCATATAAACCTATGTTTTAGGTAGTATAATATGTATCTTATGATACGGAAAGTTTCAGTAGCATTAACTTAACTAAAGTAGCTACGCAGGGGTATGCCTTGGGATTTGGCTCAAATCAACCTGGTCTCTCTAGAGCTGGCCCTTGCCCCATGCTGCTTCCTGGGCACAAAAACTTTTCTAGGTCCTCGACAGTGCAGATCTTATAATAGATATTAAAAGCGGGCATGACTAACTTGACTGCTGTGGGGCGACGGTCTTTTGAGCATAAGCATAAGCTTTCTGCACAAGCTGGAACCTTATGCAGCTGCTCTATGTGATGAATGAGCCGCGACCTCACCTTGAGTTATGAAAGCACTTAGTTGGTTTAATTAGTGTTTTAGCTACCATTTCTCTAACTGCACTTATCATGGTGGGCCCAAGGGACCCCAATATCTTTCCATTTCACCCTTTTAAAATTTATGTTTACTTAGTATTTGAATTATAAGAATTCTCTATGTATTCTAGGTATTTGCCAGCTTTGCAAATGTTCTCTTCCAGCAGAAAGAGTCTTTTTTTTTTATTTGTTTTGTTTCACACTTGGCATTGTTTGGGGGTTTCTCCTGGCTCTTTGTTCAATGTTTGAGGGTTAATTCTTGTCTTTCCTGCTGGTGTTCAGAAGACATGTGCAGTGCTGGGGGCTGAACCAGGGTCAGCCAGGAGCAAGGCCTGGGCCTTAAGTCCTGTACTATCTCTCCAGACCAACACACAGTTTCATGAGGTTAGCATGATACACATTTATGCTGGTAAAATTTCATTCAAAATTCAATATCGATGCTTAGAACACATGGCAGGGGAGTGTATTTTACAGAAGCTCAATGGATATAAAACTTCATAAAGGGATTGAAGTGCTTGGATCATACTCCTTTGTAAAATGAATTATCATACTTTCAGAGATTTTATTAGCTGCAAATGGCCTCATGAAAACCAGGCTAGCACAGGTTATAATGGTTTTAGTTTATATTTAATGTTGAAAATCTATTTTAGGAATATCAAATACAAAGGAACAAAGTAATTCATATTCAATTTTTTCTGCTCTACTTTTTTTTTGTTTGTTTTGGGCCACACCCAGGGGAGCTTAAAGTTTAGTCTTGGCATATCCCTGACAGTGCATGGGGACCATATGATGTGGTACTGGCAATTGAACTTAGGTAAGCAGCATCCCAGTCAAGAATCTGTCCTACTGATTACTAAGTCAATGACGGTTGGAGAGATCACTTGGGATGAGAGATGTGTGCTGAAAGTAGGTAAAGACAAAACATGATGGCCTCTCAGTATCTGAATTGCAAACCACAATGCTCATAAGTAGAGAGAGAGTAAGAGGGAAACTATCTGGGCTGGAGTGATAGCACAGCGGGTAGGGCGTTTGCTTGCATGTGGCCAACCTGGGTTCGATTCCCAGCATCCTGTATGGTCCACCAGGAGTAATTTTTGAGTGCATGAGCCAGGAGTAACCCCTGTGCATCACTAGGTGTGACACAAAAAGAAAAAAAAAGTAGGGAAACTATCTGCCATAGAGGTGGGGGGAGGGATGGGCTGGGAGGCGGGAAGGATACTGGGGACAGTGGTGGTGAAAAATGTACACTGGTGGAGGCATGGATTTTTGAGCATTGTTTGACTGAATCTCAAACATGAAAATTTTGTATGTGTAGCACATGGTGAGTCAGTGAAAAAAAAAGAAGAAACGAATAAAAAGAAAGAATCTGCCCTACTCACCATATCATAGCTCTGGCAGATTTAAAGACTTCTGAAGAGTATTGGCTAAGTATTTCACAGAGTATACTTCAACTGGCCTTTGCCTAAGTTCTCACACATGATTAGACAGGGATTATGGGTTTTGTGGAAATCAGTAAAACATGCTGAACAAAGGCAATGCATACATCCATCAATGTGAGTTTATCCAGAAAGCAGGAAAGTAGGGAGAGGAAAAATCAGAGGCATGGTGCGTTGGTGGTAATGGGAATTTGTGGAAAAAGATAATCAAAATAAATAGGAGGCAGCAGGAGACAAAGCTCATGAATTGTTATGACCCTATTGAGATCAGAATTCTCTCTTTTTTTTTTTTTTTTTTTTTTTTTGGTTTTTGGGTCACACCTGGCGATGCACAGGGGTTACTCCTGGCTCTGCACTCAGGAATTACTCCTGGCGGTGCTCAGGGGACCATATGGGATGCTGGGATTTGAACCCGGGTCGGCCGCATGCAAGGCAAACGCCCTACCCGCTGTGCTATCACTCCAGCCCCCAGAATTCTCTCTTGAAATAGAAAAACATAATTAATTCATTAAAACAAATATTTCAAGTAAGTTCAGAGATGCAAATATTGTTTCTTAGACTTCTATATTTGACTTCTAAAGAACAATGGGATATGCTACTAATAAATGAAGTCTAACAACTCAGTAAAGCAATTTAAATTTCTTTTTTTGCTGTTGCACATACGTATACTCTGTGGCCCAGAAGTTTTATATCTGGATATGGTAAGAGATGCTTTCAAATACTTTGGACTGGGAAATAATAGCAAATAACTTGAAACAAAATAATGACCACTAGGAAGCAGGTAAATTGTTGTTTATTTATAGGGATACTGTATCACTGTATCACTCTTGTCCCATTGTTCATTGATTTGGCACCAGTAACATCTCCATTGTGAGACTTGTTGTTACTGTTTTTGGCATATCCAATAGGCATGGGTAGCTTGCCAGGCTCTACTGTGTGGGAGGGATACTCTCAGGAGCTTGCCGGGATCTCCGAGAAGGGCCGAGGAATTGAACCCGGGTCAGCAGCATGCAAGGCAAACGCCCTACCCACTGTGCTATCGCTCCTATATACTGTACAAGGAAAATGAATGATATTTGCCTGAATAAAGCAAAACAGACAAATCAGATACACAACTGTTGAAGAAAGAGCAAGCTGCAGGAAATTACATACAATTTGATGTCAGTTACAAGGCTCAAAGCAAGCAAATTAAGCTATGTACGGGTGAGGAATGTGCTATGGATGATAACACCTTTGATAAGTACAAAATTCACTGATACAGATCTGTTAGAGTGTGGAATCAAGAAAGAAAAACAGGCTATTGGTAACGGGATATTTTCTTTCTAAAACTGGGTTGGGGAGTTCATGAGTTTTTATTACTGTGTTTTTAAAATGTACATTCATGTTAGATTTTTGTCTATCAGGTATACATATTAGAAAAATTTCTTTGAGTGATATCAGGGTTTGAGTCTAAAATATTACTGCACTAATAAGAAGACTGCTAGGCAATAAGAAATAGTTTTAAGTTTCTATATATTTTACATGCATTAAACCTATATACTTTGAATAGCTTTGGTTCTTTTTCTGATGGTGGGGAGATGATGTTATCTACAGAATCCATTAAATGCAGTTATCATTTCTTACGATAAGATATACATATTCACCAGTTCTATTATTCTTTTCCCACTACATATCTGAGAAAATTGTCAAATAAAATCTGTGAGTGAGGTACCAAAGAGATAGTACAGCAGGTAAGGTGCTTGCTTGCCTTGCACACAGCTGACCCAGGTTTGATTCCTGGCATCCCACATGGTGCCCCCAGCGCTTCCAGGAGTAAATCCTGAGCACAGAGCCTTGAGATACCTCTGAACATTGCTGGGTTTGGCCCAAACTGCCCCCCCCCAAAAAAAATCTCTGATTGGATCTATCCAAGATCCTGAGTGATTTTATCTCTGAAATATTATGTATGGTTTGCATATCAGAATAAATATCTATGATTATTGGCTTTACGTTCATTTGGCTCCTTTTTTCTGAAACCAAACTAAGTTGGATAGTGCAGTAGGTTTTGGAAATCTACTTTTTTATTTTTATATCAACCTAATGGCTCTTCCTATGACTCATCCTCTTACAGGTCTGTAGTTCTTTGAAATAAAGATAGCATATTATGAACAGAATCAATGACAGTTTGCTCCTTGAAAGGATTTGGTTCTGCAATGGTCTAGTACAGAGGAAAAGATGTAAATATGTGAAGTTTATCAGGTAGAATTTGAGTTTCATAAAGTCACTTTACCGGGCACAATTGCTTCAGTCTCTTTCTTAAAAACAATACACAACTTGCAAAATTCACATGTTATAAAGTGATGAGACTTAAACTGGTAAAGGAGCAATCATTAGACAGTAAGCAAAGTAACGATAGCAAAAATTCAATTCATTTAAAATTAAGATTCTCTATGTGCACTTTCAGTCAGTGTAATTTATTAGTTCCTATATTCTTGTTTACTCCTTCCTTGTCTTTCTTTTAGTTTTGTGATGTGTGAGAGCTACTCTTATCTCATTTTTTTATTGTAATTTCATACTTGACCAAAGATCATGGGAGCTGAACAAAGATGTTGATTTGTAAATTACAGCTTTGAAGATAGAAGTGCCAGATTGTGCCTAAGCAGAAAACCCGCTGTTGCTTTAGTTGAAAGTCTCAAGATATAATTTCATGATTTTCTAAAGAAAAAAGTATATCATTTAAATCTGAGCTTTCTACTGAGTATAGGACAGTATATTGACAACTGTTCTGATCACTTCCTTTGCCTGAAAAATAGTTCTTCCAAAAAGTAACTTTTTATAATGATTTCAAAGTCTGAAAATTCAAAGCATTTTGTTTATAAGCAATTAAAACCTATGCAGTCTACAATCTAGAAAATTAATTTAACTTCTTTTTTTCTGAAATTCATGAAAGTATCTATGTTTGTAATAAGAAAACCAGGTTCATTTACAACATTGGTTTCCTATATTTTTCACAACTGTGGCCTGGCACTAATCTGACAGTTTGAAAACCACTGCTTTAAAAACTTGATCCATCGATGCTATAGCATGTAAGTGGATAAATTCCATTTCTTTAGGCAGCAGTATTTGTCCATACCCTCTGTTATGGAACAGGCACAGACTATCAGGGTGCAGTTTAAAGATACAACTTTTGAGCTTGGTGAAATGAAAAAGTTCAGTCCCATTTCAAACCTACTAATCACAGTTTGCATTGTAACAAGAATGTAACAACCCCACCTGTGACTAGGGTTGCTGGATTTAGCAAATCAATAATGGGATACCCAACTAAATTAGCACTGTATATATACAATATTTTTAGGGCAAAAATACCCCAACCATTATATATCAAGAAAGCCTTTTCATTTGTTTGGAATTTAAGTTTAACTGAGCATTGTGCATTTATTTTATCAGACAATCTAACAAGCTATTTGTATGAATATTTGTATGAGTATTGATTTGTAATAATAATATAGTTTGAGAAATAGGACCAGAAAGCAATGATTTCAACATCAGTTTAGCTTAGTCACCTGGAGGTCTTATTGAAAGACACATCCCTAGGCCCCATCCCTTCAAATTCATGAATACTTGGAGGACCCCAAATTTATAAACAAGTTCATAGATGATGTCATTATTGCTATTTTAGGAGACACACATTATTATGAAGCTTTCATTCTTGTAGCTTCCCATTGAAATCAGCAGGGCTTTAAAAAAATCCTAATGCTGAGCCCAGGAACACACACACAAAAACATTCCAAGCTCCCCAAGTGATCCTAATAACCTGCAATGTCTGAGAACTACTGCTTTAGGGCTTATTAAACCTTTTCCACTATTGACGTCTTTTCATTAAGAAATACAATATGGGTGAATCCTGCTAAAAACACTCTCAATTCATTACGTGCGGGATTTTGAATTAATTTTTGGTCACTGTGCTTTCTTTTCAATCTTTTACTGTTGCCAAATTATTGGCAATCCCCACATTCAGTTAACCCACAGGGAGTCACAATCCACCAACCTCTTTAAAGCAGAGGTTCCCCAATTTATGTGGCCTATAACTCACCCCATTGTCTGGAAAAAATATCACTCAGAACCCCTTGGAAATCTACTTTCTTTAAGTAAATGAACAAAAAGCACAGTAACAGCTACTTCTACTCTCTGCCTGCCATGGGTCTAGTACCACGGGGAACAGTACTGTCTACTTTGGGAAAGACTGCATTAGAGAATACAGTCTGATTCCCTCCTACAGAACAGCAAAAAGAAATGTTTGGGTTGTTTCAGAGACTTTGAGAAGTTACATGTTATATTAACTATACATTAAAATATTTTCTAAAAAGTTTATGCTTTATAAAAAGTCTTAGGGGGGCTGGAGTGATAGCACAGAGGGTAGGGTGTTTGCCTTGCACTCAGCCAACCCGGGTTCGAATCCCAGCATCCCATATGGTCCCCTGAGCACCGTCAAGGGTAATTCCTGAGTATAGAGCCTGGAGTAACCGAGTAACTCCTGTGCATCGCTGGGTGTGACCCCCCAAAAATGTCTTAGGGACCTATGCCTGATACTCTTTCCTAATTCCATGTAATTCACCACATTTTCTAGGTTCTGTATTTGATGCTTTGACTAGGGCCTGGCAAACTCTTGAGTTAAAGCTAGCAAACTCCAAGAGAGAGCAAACACCACATACTTGCATGTGCCTGTTATATATAAAAATAACCAATCCCGATACCAGGTTTGAATGATACAATCTTCTCTGTTATGGAGCTCTTAGACTCTGGGCCACTTTTCAATTGCCTGAATCATCCCAGGACCAGATACCAAAGAACTAAAGCAGCCCTCACATCCTAGACTCTGCTGAAATCATTCAAACAAACTAACATAAGATTGTTTTTCCTTGCCTCACACATTCCTTCCCGCAAAAATGACTGAAGAATCTTGTCCATATTTTCTTACTTGCTCTTCCTTCTGACACATCCTGAAACTTCCCCATGAATCCCTGCATATAACATGCCTTCTGTTTCTAAAGGGCTGTGAGTAAACATTCCTTCAAGACAATAGTTTTCATGTTGTTGTGACATACTTAATTTAAACAAACCACAAATACCTTTTCAAAACACCTCACTGAACTATCGAGGTGATGTGCTTTCCTTAGGAACTAAGATCAAATAACCCATTATCTGGAATAAACTAGAAGGATGAAGAGGCACTAAGCTTTTTAGAAGCTCCAAGATAATAAAATTCAGCTCAAAGAAAATTAACTTTTCTCTATGGTTAGTCTACATAATGCTTAGTAACATTTGTGTGATTCAATTTTGTGATTTTTCTATCCAGAAGTCAGCCGTCATGTGGTCATCATCTTATACAGAGATTTTCAGGTCAGTGCAGGTCCAGCAATCATAGAAAGATAGATTGCAGCTCCTTCAAAATGTGGTGCAATCATTTGGAGGCTATATTTCACAGCTGTCACACTTGTTGGGAAATGGAGAAGGCAGTTTTTCTGCACTGTTCAAGGTCACCTGGAAAACTTGTACATAAGGCCAAACATCTCCTAGCCCACAAGACATTCAAACATGAAGGTCTTTCATTGAGTTATCTGGCTTTAATTTTTATTTTTGTGCAGTTTTACTAGTTGACAAAGACACTTTTGAGAATTTGACAGCAGCTCTAATTCTAAATGTTAAGGACACTGAAGTTCTATTTGTGGCCACTCTCAATTGAACACAAGTTTGAGCTAGGATTTCCTTTTGCTCCTTTATTTTTCATAATATTTGTGTCATATACCCACTGGAACGTTTGACAGGGATAGGTGAATATCCAACTTGCATTTGGTGGAGGAGAGAAAATAATTACAAATCTTGTTAGTAAGGAAGGAATATCTCAGAAATGTAGTGTGAAGAATGAGCATATTTAGTGATAGACTATATGAATCTGTATTTTCTTAATAATGATGGACTAAATTCCAGGGCTTTTGTACGTTAAACAAATTCAAACAACAAATACTGCTTTCTCTTTGTTAAAGCAATCGTAATTATACTCAGAACTGGTACAAAGAATAAGCAACTGAGTACAAATCTCACTTGAGGATCTCTAGTATGTAATAAAGAATTTGAGAGTCCTTTGTCCCTGATCTTTGCACGGTAGTGGGTGTGTTTGGGTGGTGATGGTGGTGGGGTGAAGATTTAGAATTTCCAGAATGAGAGTTGGTACTTATGCTGGGTGACCTGAGTTCATACCTGACAACATATAAAATTAATATGAGAAGGTGGGGGCTGAAGATCACTTTGTGATTAGAAGATTGATGTTTTGAGTCAGATGGATTCAGATCCACTTCTACAGAAGCTGAGAGAGACTATAGCAGTCACAGAGTTCAAGAACATTGACAAGCTATCTAATCAAAAGGTAGGACAGAGAGATGAACATATACTTCGTTGACAAGAGCATACAGGCAATCAATAGATATGTGAAACGTGTTTAGCATTATTTATTATCAGGGAAACAGATTAAAACAATTACAAGAGGTATTAAAACATTACAAGAGGCAATATACTACTTCATAGCCTCTATTTAAAAAAAGCAACAACCACAAACATCCAGTTTGGGTGGGGATGTGGAGAAAAGGGAAGCCCCACTCACTGTGGGTCACCTGGTATAGCCTCTGTTGGAAAAAATATGGAATTTTATAAAAAATTAAAAATAGAATTACCATCTGATCCAGTGAGGCAATTCCCTGGCATCTATCCCAAAACACAGAAATACTATTTTGAAAAGATATATAGTTATTGCAGTGTAACTTCCAAGAGCCAAGATATAGAAATGACCCTTGTATACACAATACATAAAGGGATCAAAGGTAACTATACACATGGAATACAACTCAGATGTAAGAAAAGATGAAAACTTACTCTTTGCTGCAACCTGGTTATAGCTACAGGGTATTATGATAAGCAAAATTTTAGAAGGTAATATGTTAAGCAAAATGAGTTAGAGACAGAAGGAAAAATACCAGATGGTGAGGGAGTAGATGGTATCTAATGACTTCTGGACTATGAATTAAGAACATAGGTTGTCAAGTAGGGAATGGGTGTGAAGGAGTGAAGAGATGGAGTAGAACTGATACCAAATTTGGAAACTTGCCATAAATGGAAAGGGCATGTAGGCTAGAGAAGGGAGCACCCATTATGACAATGATAGTTGGAAATGATCACTCTCGACAAGAACTGAGTGTGAAAGTAGGTAAAAGGACAACATGGTAACCTTTTGGTACTATACTGCAAAACATAATGGCCAAAAGAGGGGAGAGAGAGGGAGAGAGAGAGAGATGGAGACAGAGAGAGAGACAGAGACAGAGACAAAGACAAGAAAAGTGTCTGCTAGAGAGGAAGGCTGGGTTGGTGGTGGTGGAAGGGAAACTGGGGACATTGGTGATGGGAAGTGTACACGGGTGAAGGGATTGATGTTGGAGCACAGTATAACTGAAACACAATTATGAACTACTTTGTATCTCACCGTGTTTTGATTTTTAAAAAATAAGCAAAAGAAAAAGAAAAAAAAAGAAGTGACACAAAATAGTGGTGGAGGATCTTGGGTACCCTGGTGGTCTGGAGAAGCAGTAACTTTGTACATCACAAGCAAGCACATAAACACTATTGAAATGGAAACACTATTGTAAACATACTACCTTAACTATAATATAATTTATTTCACAAAAGAATTATGTAAGTTCTTTGGGGCATGACTGCTTCGTTGGCTCATGCCTAACACAGCCCACTATTTAGCAAACACTTGCCTCGTGGAAAGAATAAGAAAGAAGATGTGGAAAGTGAGATTATAGATACAGATAGATAGATAGAGATAGATAGATATATAGATAGATAGATAGATGGATAGACAGATAGATAGATAGATAGATAGATAGATAGATAGATAGATATGAGAGTTATGGTCATTTCTGTTGCTGCTATCACTCTCTAAATGGGCTGCCTAGGACTTCTCTTTCTGCTTCTTGAAAGCATCCTTGAACATACACTTAGACACATTAGAGAGTATCCCTATGTAACTGATTGTTATATTTCTCCCTCCCTCCCTCCCTCCCTCTCTCCCTCCCTCTCTCCCTCCCTCCCTCCCTCCCTTCCTTCCTTCCTCTTTCATTAAAGAATAATACTGCCTTCCAGGAATAAGAAAAGAGAGTCAAAATAGAATAATAATGAAAAATTGATAGCAAAAGTAGAAACCAGCATATAGAAAAATAAGATTCATGGCTTTAAAATTTACTAAAATTATGCCATGACATATAAAGCCATATTAATTATTTAATAAAGACCTATCAATGGTTGGTTGTCTCAGAAAGAAAAATACAGAAAGCAAAGAATTTAAAGTGAATTAAAATTTATCTAATTTAGAATCAACTGAAAATGCCACAGGCTTAGTGCCAAAGAATATTCTTAGACTGGATTTTGTTCAATAGCCTAAACTGAACCAGCTGAAATACCTCTTTAAGTTCATCCCATACGACTAACTTTTGAAACAGAGGGTGTATGTTTAAAGAAAAATTGACAGTTTATCTGAGGAATATCATAAAAATTCTCTGAAATATTTTAGACAAATATATCCATTAAAGAGAAAAACATTTTCAACATCTATAAGAGAAAACATGGTCATATTGAGGGATATCATAAAAACAAGCAGTCATGTTTTCATTTCAGACCATAACTGCTTAGAATAGTGTCAAATTTATAACTTGTGCTACAGACAGGAACTTTAATGTCTAATGTTTCATGAGAGATTATATTCCTCAGAATCAGAATGTCCTTGTGCTTCAAGAGGCTTTACACAATGTCTACTTATAACTTAACAACTCCGTGTCACAGCTGAGCAGAAGGAAGCCTTCATTTTATTTAAGCCTATTTTTCATTTTTATTTAAGCATAATTTAAAATACTATTGATAAGAGTGTATCAGGAATACAATGTTATGATACAATCACAACCACGAATGTCAGAGTTCCTCCACTAGTTTCAAGGTCCCTTCTCCCCCCTCCCCTCTCCCCCCTGGTCAACTCACTCTTTATTTTAGTGCTAGTAAATGATACAATAGACCCCTTCCCCCACACAGGTATCACCAAATACCCTTGTCCTCATTTATTTATTGCACAGATATTTACAGAGATAGATTGTACTTTATTAAAGATAAAATACTACTAAGATTTATTATCCGCCTAAAAGGTGTAGAGGTATATAGTCCAGATTTCTAGTGCCGGGTGCATATGGAGAGAGCTAGCCAGATTCTGATGGAAACAATTTATAATAGCTGCTAAAATATATTCATATAATTTATGTTCTTAAAAAAATTCAATGCCAAGTATGAAAGAATAGGTTATGATGATGTTGGTAAAGGCACAAGCTGGGCAGGAGATTTGAGTGGGCAGGACAGAGGACCCTACAAAAAGCTCAAATCTCTGGATACAGAACCTTCCATGGAATGAAGAATAGGAAACATTCCTCCCTTATAAGCACTAAAGATAATGCTACAGGGATATTGATTGCAAAAATATTTGTGGTGTGAGAAGTTAGAAGCCATCAGGATGTCCATTGCTGGGAGCAAGGATCAGTTTAGAGAAAGGCAACAGGCCAGCTTTGTTCACTCCTGGCTCTGCAGTGTGGTAGTGAAGGGTGGAAGGTATCTCTGTGAAAAATAAAAATCTCTCGGCTGCACCAATCATGGATGTAAAGACTTTAAATTCTACCACTGTAGTGTATTATGAATTCTAAGCAAAGAAAATCTCCATCGAGTCAAACCATTTTTTAAGTGTTTCAAGCAAAGCACAGTTTCAGAAAACGACTAAGACTTTTCAGTAAAGACCTGTACTTGCAAGAATTATTAAAGAGTATATATCAAAGAAGAGGGCACCTACCTGAATTTCAAAGGAATGGGATTCAAGAATCTATGGTGAGCAAATACACTTTTTTAAGCTGCGGAAAATCTAAAGAAGCCTTGATTGTGAACATATAATTCCATAGAGAACAGGTTAGCAAAAATATGCTCGGCTGGAATGTGTGCACAGAGAAGGGTCACTAATTCAGTCTGAGGAGTTCAGAAAGATGTGACTTTCAAATTGAAGATTAATTTTAGGAAGAATCAAGCAGGATTCAAGAGCATGTGGGGATTTTTCAAAGGTAACATCCCAAGCACACGAATGGCATGCTTTAGAAACCTTCGAGGTGTCCACACACCAGGGATTCCTTGGGAAAAGGCACAACATAGACATGAAAGGCAGAGCCTCCCTCCCCGCTCTGATCTTCTTCATCTCGAATCAGTGTCATAAGAATCAGCTTGAGGGGTTGGAGCGATAGCACAATGAGTAGGGCTCTTGCTTTCAATGCGGCCGACCTGGGTTCGATTCCCAGCATCCCATATGGTCCCCTGAGCACCGCCAGGGGTAATTTCTGAGTGCAGAGCAAGGAGTGACCTTTGTGAATCGACGGGTGTGACCCAAAAAGAAAAAAAAAAGAATCAGCTTGAGAAAAATGTCAGTTTATAACTAGAATTCTCTGAGAGATAAAGAAAGCATGTGGAATTGAAACAATGTTAGAAATTTCATCACTGGGGGCTTTATTACCCAGATTATTTTAAATAGTTATTTCACTATTTTCAAAAGAGCTCAGCTCATTTCTTTTCCTCTTGATCCCATGGAAGTTTATTACCCCTGAGATTCCAATGGGAAGCAAACCTTTCATTTATTAAGGCAATTCTTCTTCCATTTCAAATAAAAAATATTTCAATTCGTGGCTTAAAAATGGGCCTGAAAAGCAAAACCTGTCTCGAGAAGTGAAAAATACGCTGATTAAAAGCAGTGAGATCTGAGACCTCAATTAAAATATCTAGAATAAAATTATAATAGGCAAGATGCAATAGCCCATGAACAATTCAGAATTCATTTTTCTCTGGATGCAAATGCTTACCTGTCTAAGTTCAAATATAGTCACTTGAGGCCCCGAATGCTCTGTTTATGTGGAGGAACTGAGAAATATAAAATCTTATGAGAATTTAAACTGAGCAATTTTCTTTATCTGTGATGCACATTGAAGGAAAATGCAGGTCCATGCACATATAGGTACGTTTGAATTTTTCTCTTACTGCGGACAGCTATTAACTTATCATTTCTCTAACTTTCCCCCAAAGAACTTGATCTTTGGGAAATGTTTTATGAACATATTAATTTTAGATATGAGGGACCACTAAGGTATAAGAGGGGGTCTTCCCCATACTCACTGTGTAGAAGAAAACAGTTTAAATTCATAAAGAACAAACATCCCGGTGCATTAGCTTGCTAGGTGGAAGGTGACATTATCTGGAGAATTTCCAAAAGTCTTGCTATTCCACACACAGGACCCTGCTTATGTCTCCAAGCCATAAGTATGACTCTTGACACTGTGTTTCAGAAAGATAATTTGCTCATGAGTAAGGATCAGTAAAAGCTACCTACTTGCTCTCATACAACTTTAAATTTAATACACACAATGTTGGTTTGAACTTGATCTGAATTAAAGCACCACTGGAATATTATCTCAAAGAGTTTCAATATTTTTTAAAAAAAGGAAATGAACAGTAAGAGTTCTTTAGTAAGGTTTTGTTATTGCACAGAGGGGTTGGTTGCTTTTAAATAGGCAGAGACTGAAGCCCTCAGAAGATGAGGATGTATGAAGGGCCATACTGGATGTGTGAAGGCACTAAACTGGGTCTTAAGTTTATAGCTGTCTAGAAGCAGCTATACTTCAATCAATCAATCGATAGATTGAAGTATATATATCTGAAGTATAGCTGTCTGGAAACAGCTATACTTTTCAGTCAATCAATCAATCAATCAATCAATCAATCAATCAGTTAATCACCATTTACTTTTTAAAAAATGTTTGAGGATTTTTTTCTTCTTTATAATAGGTGTCTGGTGCCTTAGACCACTCGGCCATCCTGAGACTTGGAGTGATAGCCCAGTGAGTTGGGTGTCTGCCTTGCAAGCAGCTAACCCAGGTTTAATTTCTCTGTCCCTCTCGGAGAGCCCGGCAAGCTACCGAGAGTATCCCACCTGCACAGTAAAGGCTGACAAGCTACCCATGGTGTATTCGATATGCCAAAAACAGCAAAAACAAATCTCACAATGGAGACGTTATTGATGCATGATCGAGGAAATCGAGGAACAACAGGACGACAGTGCTACAGTGCTTTATTATTGGAGTCACCACCAGTGATGCTCAGGGAGGCCCTATAACAGGCTGGGAGTGCTTGGCACAGAGACACAAGCTTGATGGTTCTGTGCTTGTGGTCTGTTGGTGTCCAGGGTCACAAGGGCTACAGTTTGTGGGGTAGGGGAAGGGTGCATGTAATTCTAGGGGTCAAACTCTGGTCCTCACACATGCTAGGCATGTGCTCTACCACTTGGGATATCTTCTCAGTCTTGAATGTTTTGCACATAGATTTTTTCATTACACAATTTAATGTAGTTTATCTTATTGCAGAGCCAAACTTCGCATGAAATAAGCAGAGAGAAAAATGATTTGAAGTAAATGCTACTGAGGGAACTGATGAATAATTATCCCATCATCTTTTCCCAATTCAAGTCTCTCCTGCATCTACAGGACAAATGCTTAACAGTTTTAGAAAACTTTTTGTTTAGTCCTGATGATTTTTCTAGCAGCCTCTTTCTTTTAAATTCTATGAACTCAAACCTCAGCTCTATCAAATAACATTGAGTGATCTCTTGGTTTCTCTGTCTCTCTTTCTGTCCTTCTCTGTCTTTATCTCTGTCTCTTCCTTCACCTTCAGGCTATTACTTTTTCTAGAATTGCACGTCAACTCTATTTTGTTCAAGTCCTGACCTTCCACTGAAATGTTTCTTCTCTGAGAAGTTTTTCTCTCCCTGCCAATGTTTTTGTCTCTTCTATTTTTATTGCATCTCATTAACCACATAATAGTAATATCATTTTGTATTGAACTTCTATGTTTGCCTACTGATTTCTTTAAGTAAGAATGAGGATCTTTAACTCTCTAGCATGTGTCCTGAGTGTAATGTGAATTTAGCACACAATAAGTGCTCAATAAATATTTGATGAATGAATTCCACAACCACTGGGGGGGGCAGTGAATGACATATGAATTTTTCCTCAGAGGGTTGACTATAAGAAATTCTAAGATTCCCAGATGTGATTATAAGAAAACAAATGACAGAACACAACAAGGCAGAATGTTTGAGATACCTCTGAGATAAACTTATCCATGTAATCCTACAATATGTTCTGTTGCATGAAGTGCAAATGTCCTGGCTTAGCACCGACAATGTTCAAAGTCCAGGCTGTATTGTGTGTTCACAAAATGTGTGTGGGCTCTCGCCACGTGCATTCAGTGGCCATGAGCCGCTTCTCCATTCCCATCAGCCACCACTACCACTGCTGCCGCCGCTGGGACACATGCGGGAGGGAACAGAGCTGCCAAGCTGATTGGTAGTCAGTTGCTGTTTATTCCAATCTCGTCCCATCGTTTATTCCATTCTCCCTGTGTGCCTATTCCTGTCTCACTGCACATCCCACTCGAGTCTCACACTCCCTCATTCCCATCTCCTACTGTCTCTCATGGTTGTCTCCTCATGACCAGTATCACAGCTTAGTCAAGAGCCCAATCTCCAACTTGGGGGTAGCAACTACCCCTAGGTCACACAGCACAATCACATATGTAAAGTCCTTCCTCCCGGGGAAGCTCTTTTAAGACAGAGATCTCATCCTTCTAGATCTGCTCAAGGGTGAAATACCATCTAGGGGCATATTTCTCCTTTCCTTAGTCTATTCACCATTTAAACAGTAATTGTCATTCTACTTCTTAATAATATTATGGACACAGTAAGAGATATATTTAACTTAAAGGGTGGCTCTCCTGGGGACATCTTGCTATATATCCCGGATTACAGTCCACAGGCCAGGTTAGTCTTTCCTAAGCCCAGCAGGGTCCTTATTTAGTTGTTTCTCTTTGGATCATGACAGAATTTGTCCATGACTGCATTCCTAAATTATTCTAAGTTTTATGACTCTTGGCCTATTCCATTTTGATGCCAGCGTAGCTTATGGCTTTCCCTGGGTTCATCCAAGTCCCTTCATCGGGACCCTCCTTTTGAGGTGGTAGGAACTAAGGGCAACTGAGGCTTATGTCAAGTAAATATGACAGATGCCCAGGAGTAAATATTAGTTGTAGTTAATTAACTCCCAAGTTACAAAAGCATCACATTAAATGTCTTCCTGTGTCTATACAAAAAGGACATTTAATCTGCAGTGGGCTGCCATTTTTATTCCCATCTTATTGCACAGAACCTGAGCTATAACTCATTCCTAAGATCACACTAAAAAAAATTGGCAGTTATAATAGTTGAATCTAAATATTAAATCTGGCCATCTACCGAAAAACACAGAAGGAATCTATGTTGTCTTGTCTTTAAATACTGCTTTTGAAAACATTTGTTTTAAACTAATTTGCATTAATGAACAAGGTTAAGCAGGCATGTTTACAAGCTGTGAAGGTATAACCTCATCCCATCAGAACTCTGAATTGGAGCCAAGATTTTAAGCAGAACAGTCAATTGATTTTGCTCATAAGGACCATTCATTACTTATTATAGCTGGTGAAATCTATATATTCTCAATAACAACTCATAGTCCTTATTTGGAAAATAAATATGCACACTGTTTATTTAGTTCATAAATTATTTGAAAACTCAACTATAGCCCAAACTTATGTTAGGAATCTGCAAGAAGCATAATCAAAGTCTTTCATAGAGCACATCTAATACCTTAAAAATGTATATAATTTTTAGTTTATTATAAAGTATATTTAAAGTAACATCTTTTTTTGGTATGTTAATCATACAAAAAAGTCACACAACAATTTTCCAAAAGGGCAGCAACTGCATTCAGATAAAAATAAGCATATTTAAGTAAGCATGTATATTATATAAAGCATATATATTTATACATAGACACATGTACACACACATAACACTTGCAAGGCATATTATCTTTCAAACAATTGCTAGTACATTTAGTGCAGCAAGGATGATACTGAACTTCCTAAGAGTTGAAGTCTATTTTAGCAGGGTGTTCCCAAAGAAGTCTCAGACACTAGTCAGAAATTAACATAACTATAAAATTACAGCTGATTATAGCTGATTTGGGTCATTTTCAATAATCACATATACATTCATTTCAAATTTCAGTCCAAAATTCTAAGTCGTTTGCATATTATGTTTATATTTTGTTACTGGAGACTGAAGATACTGCTAAGCTGACTGGAAGGTAGAGGAAAGTAGGGTAAGGGTCTAACAACCAACAAATCAAAACAGCCTCTTCTCAGTTTCAAGCTGGGCACTTGGTCAGAAAAATATAAGGAGAGATTTCCTTAGCATAGTACAGAATGAATACTAACATTTTTGTCGTTACATCAACTATTTTCGTGGCTCCTTAACTAGAAGAGTTAATCATATTAGCACTGTAGCACTGTAGTCCTATAGTTCATCGACTTGCTCTAGCAGGCACCAGTAACGTCTCCATTGTGAGACTTGTTGTTACTGTTTTTGGCATATCGAATACGCCACAGGTAGCTTGCCAGGCTCTGCCATGTGGGTGGGATACTCTCGGTAGCTTGCCAGGCTCTCCGAGAAGGACGGAGGAATTGAACCCAGGTCAGCCATGTGCAAGGCAAATGCCCTACCTGCAAGTCTCACAATGGAGACGTTACTGGTTCCCGCTCAAGCTAATCATATTAGGTTTTAGTAAATACTTTCTTGTTGAATTTTATCTATAACAACTTGGGGCTTTGTTATGGAAGCAGATAAATTGTCCAATCTTCAGTGTAAATATGAAATTATATTATTCTGGTCCACAACCTAACATCTAACATCTTCAGAATTTTTTTATAGTTATGCAAAGGCAATAGAGCATATATACTAAATAGTGCATAAAACATCTAACAGGGAATCCAAATCAATAATGTCTTTTCAGTGAAATATTTCAATATTCATAATAAACTTTCAACATTCAATAACTTGAAGTTGCCAAAAGCTTCACCTAGGACAGGCCTGATTTTGTTAAGTGAATTTTGATACAAACTAGAAAATCCTTTCAGTATTCAGTACTGGGATTTGGAATGAGTTGTTTCTTTTTGGATGTCTAGGACTTATTTCTTTATATATTTTCTAAAATGGAGCAATAATGAAACAACCTAGCTATAAATTTGCATACTGGGAAATTAATTTCTGTAAAATTTGAACTATAGTCAATTTTATCCCATTTCTGTAAAAATATACCTTAATAGCATCCACTATCGACCTCTTGTTGGCATCTGAGCATACCAGATTAAGGAACTGGTAATTTGTTTAGTAAATAGCTAAAGCAAATACCCTGTATACCTTTCGTACACTTCTAGTCAAACAGGGTTATGACTGCTTAAGACCAGGGGATAGAGGATAGGCTCAGGGACTGAAGTCATATTTTGTATGCAAGAGATCTGGGTTCAATTGCTAGCACTGGCAGCTTGGGTCTTGCATCTGAATTTTTAACAAGTACCCTCTAAGTTTGAGAATCATGGAGCCAAACAATACTCTGTTACATCATAACCTCATCCATTTTTATGTGTGGGAGACTTTTACCTAAACTAAGAACCAAAGGTGACCTTACAGGAAATAAGAAATGATAACCAAAAAAAAATTTTTTTTGGTAAGATACACAATGGCTTCCATGAGTGAAATAATAAATCTTGCTAGGATATGGTGTGATTCCATCTGCTTATAGTCAAAGTATTTGTGAAAGCTTCAATACATATATACAGCAACGCTCAAGACATCATCAAAAGGTGATTTCCTGGTGACTGATTCTTATTTGTACAAATTAAAAAATACTGTGTTTAAAAATGTAACTGCACTCCTGGATGCTATTTAAAATGGTGAAGATCTTAGATTGGGGAGTCTGTGATTTAAATAGTCAGGGTGGTAGAAAGTGACTATAATTTGACTATGAATCATGGTGATGCTCACAGGAAGATTGTGACAGGGAGACAAAGGGGCCACACTGTCCATTATAAACCACTGAATTGCTTTCAGATAATGCATCTTGTCCTTTGAGTTGAAGTCACCTATCAAATTTCCCCCGCAGCCAGCTTTGTTCACAGTAATGAAAATGCACTTTGTACAGTACAAGCTGCCTAATTCATTAGCACAAGCCTGCATGGACCACCTGCCTGGTTCTGGGGATGTGGGGGCGGGGTGGGGAAGAGAATAGGAAGGGAAAAGTCTGTATTTCTTTAAATGACTGACCTTTATCTGAAACTGTTGAAAACTGCCTGTCACTGAAGGTTCTGCATGCACCGCTCAGACGGGGTTACCCCCTAACGAACACCCTCGCTGACGGACACTGATTTCCTCTTTAAAGAGGTAACCATCCCAGTCTCCAGGCTGGGGCAATGGCAATGAAGCTCATTAAGCTTTCTTTGTCCAGAGTCACATGAGGCTCAAATGCTGGGCCGTATACATCCAGACTCATAACACAGAGCTTTCTCATTAGGACCACGCAGGAAATGTTTAGCAGCTCCTTGAAAATACTTTTAAAGACATCAAATGACACGAGAGATCCTACTTTTTATATCAGACCATTTGTTACTTCACCCTCTGCAAGCGAGAACTCTGTTTGAACCAGTCTGAGGGATAATAGTGGGGAAATGTTTTGAAATGGTTAAAGTCAAGGTTTCATCCTGAGCATAGAGAGAACAGAGCACTGTGTGTGCTGCTCTTGGCTCTTATTTTCACCAACGCTGCACAAATAGGCCGAGCCTACATTGCCAACCTGAAGCCCTTTTGAAATGGTGATTCTGGTGTTTGAGATCTTGCTAGATAAACTATGATTATGCAGAACCTCTGCTACTCTCCTTGATAATGGGACTGCTTTTCTCATCATCAACGAGTATCTAATTACTAAGCTAAATGTTATCTATTCCCGATTGTAGATGATAAATATTCCACAAGCAATCCTCCAAGTCAGTTCAGCAGGCTAGGAGAGGACGGAGGAGGGCTGCCTCTAAGGGAAAACAGCATCTATAAAAAGAGCTGGATCAAAAGTATACGCCCCATCACACACGCTTACCACTCCCCCCTCTTCCCGGTGGTTGGACTGACAAAAATAGCCACTTGCACAGATTTCGTTCATTTCAATGTCAGGCTTTCCCCCTCCAGCTACCCTGCCTCCCTCACTACTCCAGCTCCCCGATGTCTATGGTGCATTCAGCGTTCATAGCAGGTGTCTAAGAGTCATCAGTACGGAAGACAGGGCTGCACTGGCTCAAGCTGACAGCTCAGAATGCTTCTCCTCACTGTTCTAACTACCTTCCTGGGAAAGGAGGGCTTTTTAGTGTCAATATTGCTATGGAAAGGTGACAGCTACTGTACTAAAGACTTTTGTACAGGACTTCATGGGATCCAGCAACCCCATGAGGAAACGAGGGCTCAGGTAAACAGCTCGTTCAAGGGCAAAGACCTAATCAGTGGCAAAGCAGGTTCTGAAATGATCTCAGGTCCCAGAGCCCTGCTTTCAGTCATGGTGCACTTGCTGACTCTTTTTTTTTCTTTTTGAGTCACACCCGGCGATGCACAGGGGTTCTTCCTGGCTCTGCACTCAGGAATTACTCCTGGCGGTGCTCAGGGGACCATATGGGATGCTGGGATTCGAACCCGGGTTGGCTGAGTGCAAGGCAAACGCCCTACCCTCTGTGCTATCACTCCAGCCCCACACTGTTGACTCTTATCTGGTCAAGAATGGATGATTGTCACACTTCTAGGGCGATAAAAACCCCAAACCATCTTGGGGGGCATGCCATGACCACATCCTACCTGTACCTTTCGCCCTTTCACTTCAGAGCCAAAAAATTGTGCTTTTTGTTTTGTTTTGTTTCTGTTGGGTGCTCAGGGATAACTCCTGGCTCTGCACTCAGGAATCACTCCTGGTAGTGCTTGAGGGAATATATGGGGTTCTGGGAGTTGAGCCTGGGTCGGCGGTGTGCAAGGCAAGCACCCTTTCCTGCTGCACTATCTCTCCAGCTCCAGAGCCAAAATTCTTGCATGTATGTTAAAGTTAAGAGAGAAGAAACAGAAGAATACAATGCTGCTATAGTTTCTATTTTTTGAATGTAGCACAGCATATAAACACAAGGCTTACAGTAAGGAACGGAACTTTAGCTCAAGGTGTAACATCTTGTGGTTTTAAATAATCATAGGCACCTGAGCATGTGTAGAGACTTTGTCCCTTCTTTTCTCCCAATTCCCATTCCTTTATCTCTGCTTTGCCCTCTTTATTCCCTCTGATTTACAACTGACTTATCCCTTCTATTATTTTCTCTATCACCAATGCACCAGGCATGGTGCTAGGTGCTACAGGTACAAAGATCTGATTATTGATCTCAATGTGCTTGCTTTTCAGGTGGGGAGATGTCAATCAGAGGTAGTAAATAATGTTCCGACCAGGCCATTATCTGAGTACGGTGGTTAGCCATCCAAATGCTTAGAAAAGCACCAAATGCTTCTCCCTCACACACATGCATGATTTTACACATTTTTAATTGCACATCTTCTATCTGATATTAATCTCATGCATGATTGAGATTAGATGGAAGACGGAAGTCACTCTTATGTAGCCCACTCTTTCTCCCAAGTCCACTGAATCACCAACAACAGTTTCTTTTTTTTTTCTTTTTTTCTTTTTTCACCAACAACAGTTTCAGGGAACCCAGTCACTGTAAAGAATGATCCAGGAAAAGTTGCAAGTATTACTTTAGCACTAAGTGTCATGGTCAAAATCTTTGAGGAGAAACAATCATGCTCTCAACGAGGCACCTCAACTCTATTAGTCATCGTTGTAAAGTCTAAAGGTCCAACGGCAGAGAGTGTGTTGTGTGATGCTGCCAAATGTCTTCAAGATGCCAGTCAGCCCTTGCTGCCATGGAGTCAGGTTGCAGGGAAGCCAGGGATAAGATCAAAGCTTGTCACACAAAGCCAGCTCTGCCTCACGACCTCCTGTCAAGTCTGGAGCTGGAGCTGACACACTGCTGAAGACTAGCGTTCACTGGTTCCAGCCAGCCAGTAGCGCTTTCCAACTCTGCGAACTGCAGCCTGGCAGGGAATAAGATGCCCCTGAGTAGGTAAGTATTGGAGTACCTAAAGAAGCAGCTCCCAACGTCAATAGAGAAAAGGAAAACATTTTCTGAGGGAAACAAAGCAAACAACACCCTTGTGCCAGGCAGTATCAACTTCACAAATGTGGTCATGGTGACTTTCAACTGGTGTCCCCTGGCATCTGCGGCAGAAGCAGGATCAGCAGGGAACTCAAATGTGTGTGAAAACGGCTTCCCTTTTGGTGAAGATGAGTGAGCTAAACTTATGGACATTACCAAATGCCAAGTGATGTCTGCAGAAAGCATCTTGAGTGAGCTAGTTCCTGGTAAACTCAAGTGGTTCCAGAATAACAACTTGTTATGGTCACCGGTGCAACTTACCAAGCGTGAAGAATCAGAACGCTTAATTCAATGGTCTATTCAGAAACAGAACGCTTTTCTATAGAAGTTTTGTAACACATAATGATTTGTGCCAAGGAGGTGACCTTATCACTTTACACTGCCCTCAGAGGCCTCTGTTGGCTGAGAAAGGTTAAATGATGGTGTCCTGCCTCAAATCCAGGAGTGCCTCTCACTTCTGAGAGCTACAATGTTTACCCCCTGAGCAAGAGGCCTTGCTCAGCTCAGCTCTGCTGAAACTGGTTCCTTTAACAGGACGCTGCTGCTTCCTGTTTGTGAAGTATTTTTTAAAACACAGTATCACATAGTTAAGTGGCAAACTCTCTTTGCAGACTCTTTCATGTTTAACATACAGTGATGCCTGATGTTCAAAATGAGGACTGTAAGAGTCTGAAAAGCCTTCTGAATAGTTAAAAAAAAAAGAAACGTAAATTCTGCCCAATGGTTTTTTATTTCCTCTCCCATGAATTTTATTGTATGGTAACTTACCTGGAAATTTTCTGATTTTTACATGGATACCTATAGAGAGAAAAATACAATGGCCTTCTTGCAGTGAAACATTTCATTTTTTGAAAGTGGAGGAGAATATATGTACAATGTGAGATATTCTCCTCTTAACTTCATTGTCACTCATCCATCTCCTTGCAATTCTGTTCTTTATGGGGTAGGGGGTTGTCACAGGCAGGGGTGGTGAGGGTTTCCTCCTGCTCTATGTTCAGGGATAACTGTTTCGGTGCTCGTGGAACCATATGGGGGACTAGGGATGGAACCAAGGTTGGCCATGTGCAAGGTAAGCACCCTACCTGTTTTCCTACACCTGTGGTCCCCACAATCCTATTCATCAATGTAAGGTTTAGATCACTGCACAGAGTCATCATTTACATGTCACTATTGGCTCCTATTTCCTACTAATAATGGAGGAAGAAGATACACCACAGAGTAGCGGATGAAGGGAGGTTTCCAGGTAAAGAAATAAGACATTATTGGCCTCCTTTCAGGAAAACTAGCATTTTTTAAAATTTAAAAACCGTCTCTTTTGATATAAAATTTCCAGATCATTTATAGTTCAGCATGGTCTACTTCAGTGAACGTTAGCTGAATAAATTGCTGATAATAAGCTTATGAGAAATTGACTAAGTTGGTTGGTGTTTGAACTTTACCTCATGCTTCTGATGTTTGAAAAACAATTATGCTATATTCCTTTCCTTTACCAATATTGTATTTTACCATATTATTTAATTCTGCCATTTTATCTTTGGAGATTTTTTACTGAAAGTAAAATTATCTATGGCTAATTGCTTCTTTTTCCCTTTCAAATTTCACTGTTCAGTGGAAAGGAAAAACTGCCAAAATGATATTCATTGTTAAGAAATGAAACAAATTAGATCATGAGTTATTGCCTCAGTAAGAATTTGCTGCATTAAAAAAATCAATCACAACAGGTAAAATTTAGTCAATTATTTAGAAAATCATTATTCTGTTTTCCTTAATATGGCTTTTGCATTCAATTGACACTTCACTTAAAATTAATACATGTTAATTTAGATTTCATAAAATACTATTTTAGTCATTACATTTTAAAATTCATTGAAATAAGTTTGGAATGGCAGCTAACTACTTAGAAATAATTATCATCTGGAGGAGAAATATGTCAGAAGTAAACTATCTCGTATAGATCAGAGTTTAGCCATGGCTGAGAAAGCTCAACTCTTCTCCCTTCCCCATCTATACAACAATGAAAGTTTTGCTACTAATACAAAATGGAGGATCTCCCTGGGGTATAGACAGACTTTAAAACTTCTCCTCTTTGGGATGTTGTTAAAGGGAAACAAAGAGTAACTCCAATTTGACATTAATCACAACAACAGCAGCTGCAGAATAAGAGTAAACTATTTCTCCCCTTAGTTGCTTTGAGTTAAATTGCCATACCATCCATTTATTCTTCATCCTCTAGTGAGTAATAGTCGAAGGAGTCACTGAAGATTTAGTAGTCCACAACATTTACTTCCTGAGAACTCTGTAGGGAGGAAAGTTTGGGAATATCCCTGCATCTAGTGAAACTTCCTAAAGATGGCAATTAACTACAATTGTCTAGTGTGAAAAAAAAAAACCACATAAAATGGTGATAGCATGAGAAATGAATAAGAAGACATTTACCTAGTGGAATTTGTATGGCTTCCTCTGGTTAGAGACAATAATAGGCCATACTCTTGCCAAGAAGCATGTTAGGGGAATAACAAAAGGCCAAATGCAACAGAACATGAGAACTGGTCTAGAGTACTGAGCTTCCCAGGACAGTGAGATGAGCATAGCAGGGAAGAGTGGGGGCGGTGCAGAGGTAATAGAGGAAACTGAGAAAATAATGGAGGAAAATGCTAACTGTGGTGGGGGATACGGTTTAGAATTCTATATTCATAAAACCCTATCACGGACAGTATCATAATACAATAAATTTAAAATAAAAACAAAAAGAAACACATAAAGTACCTTTTAATGGTTAGAATAATGGCTTCATGTCAATTTGTATTTAAGAATCATTTTTTTCCATCTTTAGATTCTTCCATATCTAGAATCCTATTGTATTATTCTCTTGTATTATTCTTCCTCCTCTTTCTTGAGACTAAAAGTATAAAACTTAAAATTTAAGACTGATATTAAGTTAGGCATAATTAATTTCCCATGGAGCTCCTGTATACTTCCTTAGACAAAGAATCCAATGATAACTATTGCTCAAGTAGTTGTCTACATCTGCTGTTACCCTCATGTGAGTTTGTATTTAAGAGTCTTTTTTTTTCATCTTTGGGTTCTTCTAAATCTAGAACCCTGTAGTAGATATCCCAACTAATAAATGTCTTCTGCTGGGAACCAATATGTCAGCACAAACTGACCTGTAATTAGGAACAACCGCTTCTTGAGAAAGGTTGCAGAACAATGCCCAGGGAAACCGTCATCGGGGCCCACATCCAGTTCCGTTAAACGTTTGCATTCTTTGCTATTCTCCCATTCTGCCCACTTCCTCATATAATCAATTATAAAAGACTATCTTAGGAGAAATAAAGTTGGAGCTTGCTCCCATTCTTGTGTCTGTCTGTGTCTGTCTCTTTCTTCTTGTGTCTGTCTCCCTTTCCCTCACGCACCCTCTCCCGGCTACCCACGTTGACCAAGTCCCGAGGGATGGGACAGTCTTCAAATTAGAAATAAAAAATAGATATGTGGATTGATTTTCACCTCATAGTCTCTGAAGAACAACATTACCTATAGAGTTTGGTGTTCTCACAACATTTTTTGTTGCATTCTCTTCGCAAGGTATAAAAATTAATGAATATAGGCATTAAGTAGAGAATAATTAATTTCCTCACGGAGCTCCTGTATACTACCTTAGAAAATGTATCCAATGATACACTCCCCCCCCTTGCCCCATGGCCATTTTCCTCCATTATTGTCTGACCCTCCCCACTGACTCAGCACCGCCCCCACTCATACCCCTATACCTATCTCACTGTCCTGGGAAGCTCAGTCATGTAGATCAGTTCTTATATTGTGCTACATTTGGTATTTTGTTATTCCCCTAATAAGGTCTACCCATATGGAGACCTTGAGACTATATTGCTCACTTTGTACAGTGCCTGAAATGTAATAAACGTGGATATTCATTTAGGTAGGGTTTGGTCAGGTGTTCATCTTTCTCTAAACTAGTCTCAAAGGACCGTTCATTCATCAAGCTCTTAAAACAGCTTTAGTAATTATTAGCACGGTCGAGAACTAGATAAAGAGAACAAAACCAGAAAGTATTATCAATAGTTAAGGGTTGATAGCATTTCTTGATCAGTCTCTCTTTGAAGAACAACTGGATGTCACAATATGAGACTGAATGAAAGATTTATAAATCATAAAGATTAAATTAATTTTCTTATTTAGGCACTGTGACTTACAACATTGCCACTGAGTGGGTTTTAGGTACACAACATTTCAATGCCTTACCTCCATCAGAATACCCATCTCCCTCAACCCACATCCTCCAGCCCCCAGGCACGATAAGCTCAATTCTGTAGACTAGCTGTCACACTCAGTTGCCTTTGACCATACAGTTGTTTCCTTACTATGTTTCCTTATATTTACACATATCAGGGCTATAATATTTTTGTCCTTCTCCTCTTAATGTTACTCAGTATGGTACACTCTAGATTCAGAAAAAAAGTTTAAACCAAATATTTGGTCAAAAGTATATGAAGTTAATGTTATTTTTTTCTCACTAAAACATAAGCAAAAAAACTTCAGGAGAACAGAGTCAATTGAGAATTGGCAATTGCAGAATTTTTTCTAGAGGCTTTGAAGTTGAAAGAGAAGAGTTGATTGCCATTTACGTTTGTTTGTTTTTTGAGGCCACGACTGGCTGTGCTCAGGATTTACTCCTGACTGTGCTCCCAGATCACTCCCGACAGTGCTCAGGGGACCATGGATGGTGCCAGGAATTGAATAGGGCTGGCCTTGTGCAAGGTGAGTGTCTCACCCTCTGTACTATCTCTCTGGCTCATGCTTGTCATTCTCTTGTTGGGTTTCTCAACTGCATCATGACCCTCATAAAGAGAAAAAACACTCTCACAAGAAAGAGACAATGTGGGGCTGGAGCAATAGCACAGTGGGTAGAGCATTTGCCTTGCATCCCATATGGTCCCTGGAGCACCGCCAGGAGTAATTTCTGAGTGCATGAGCCAGGAGTAACCCCAGTGCATTGCCAGGTGCGACCCAAAAAGGAAAAAAAAAAAGAAAGAGACAATGTTCTCTTCTCTGGAATTTTGATCTTTTAGTTTTTAAGACTTTAAAATTAGTTTTACTTGCTTTGGGGTACATAATCTGGTATTTATATAAAATCTTGAAGTGAACAAAGGAGAGAATGGAGAAATAGTTTAGTGGAGGAAATCTTGCCTTACACACTGTTGATTGACATTTAATTCCCAGCATCCCTTATGGTCATCAAATCCTGCTAGCACTGACCCCAGGGCACAGAGCCAAAAGTAGGTCCTGAGCATACAGTAGGGTGTGGCTCTGAAAATAACACAAAAGAAATTAACAAAGGTATTGCTAAGATTATTGATTATATGAATTTTGTGCACTCCATAGAACTATGCTTTAAAGGAGCTACTTAACCCATCCACTGTAGTTGGGCATTTGGGTTGCTTTCATATCTTGGCTATAGTACTAACTGTGGCAATAAACACAGATGTGCATATATCCTTTCATGGCATAGTGTGCAGCTCTAAAATGACAAAAGCATATGATTTGCAGCAACATGGGTGAAACTGGAGGTAATCATGCCGAGTGAAGTCAGTCAGAAGGAAAGGATTGATACAGAATTATCTCTGTCATATGTGGCACTTAAAGATACGTAGCAAGATAGTAACAAATTCCCAAGGCACACAATGGGTTAACTGATCCACAAAATTGAGTTGGGATGGGTGGAAGGGTGTTGGGGTCCTTGGGAGAGGGAAGGTGTTCACTGGTGATAGATGTGGTGTTGGAATTATGTGCATGAGAAACCATTATTAATAGCATTATAAATTACAGAATCTTAATTAAAAAAATAAACAGCTACTTAAAGACTCTTACTATTCCTAGAATTAATGATATGTAGTGCTGGGGAGTGTATGGTTCCATGGATCAAACTCAGGGCTCTTGCACACAAATCATACACTCCAGCACTTTGTAATATCTCCCAGGATCCCATGTACTGTATGTTACTCAGTCATGGTTCACAAACTCTTGTTTACTCTTCCTTGTGACTTATTCTACTATCAATCGGCACATCATCATCTTTGCAATTCAGGCATTTATCCAGGTTTACTGTCACTTAATATAACTTTGGCAAACACAAGGTAATGGAAGCCAATGGCCCACAGATGATTTCAAGTACAGCCACAGCTAGGTACAACTATTTCTCGTCAGATGCCAGACCTCATCTGTGCTAAGGGTTGGAGGTCACCTAGAGAAAGAGCAGATTGGCAGCTTTACCTGGCTTTGGAAACAAGCTATAAAAGTTTCTCATTTTATGACAGTTCAGCACAGTTAAACAGATGTATTATTATAACTTACTCTATGACAATAAGAAGACATAGAGGAGAAGTGAAAGTCTTTGGAAATGAGCTGACTGCAATAGCTAAAGGAACATAAGGCACATATCCTTACTTCTGAATTTGCAGCAGAAGCACTGAGATACTTGAAAACTAGACAAATTCTCCAATCGTGCACAGATTAAGTAAATGGTTCAGTGCAATGGGGATTTTAAATAGGTCTTAGATGAGGTACAGAAAAGCCAAGTCATACCACTGAAACTAGTTTTCTGTTGGAAACATTTCTCTTCATTTTGTTTCCATTTCTAAAGTTCTTTTCAGCTCATTAAAAAGCCTTTGCTTCTTACTCGCTAAACATTTTTTTTTTAATTTTATTAAACATTTTTTGGTTCTCTGCCCCCCCCCCCACTCCATACTAGTCTTTTCATCCAATGGGTAAAAAATGTCAGAAAGCTTGCTAACATAGAGATAGTGGAGATCTTTGAAATTTTGGTTTAGATGGAAGAAGACTAAGTAAATTTTATACCAAAAGTTTTAAAATTAAATACTATTGAAACTATGTTACCTCAATGACAGGTTTTTTTTTTTAAATATGAGGTAATTTGGTTTTTGTTTCTTGTTGGTTTTTTTTTTTTTTTTTGCTTTTTGGGTCACACCCGGCGATGCTCAGGGGTTACTCCTGGCTCTTCACTCAGGAATTACTCCTGGCGGTGCTAGGGTACCATATGGGATGCCAGGGATCGAACCTGAGTTGGCCGTGTGCAAGGCAAATGCCACGGCCTCGAATATGAGGTAATTTAGTAAGTGAATGGTGATGAGATAAAAAGTCTCTAGAAAGTGGAAAAAATAGAGTATTTTCTTTAGGAGAAATTCATATTGTTACTGCTTCTTGGTTTAAGAGGCTGTTAAAATGAAAGCTTGTAACTACCTCATGGTGATTCAATAAAATTTAAAAAAAGAGGCTGTTAATTCTAGCCAGGAGATTTCTGTTATCAGATAAAGATCCTTAAGTCTAAGGAACTGTCTCCTGGACTGCTGTCTTATTTTCAATGTCACAGCGCAGGCTGTGGGAGTAGATTTACTTACAATAAAAAGGCCCTCCCCCTAAGTCAATTTATTTTAGTTATTACAAAAATAAAATGCAATTAGCACCAAATTATAAAAGCATTAAGAAAAAATAACATGCGATTAAATCACTCAAGGCAACTATGTGGTTACACATACAGCATGTATTTAAAAATGTGTTCTGTTAAGCCCCTTTTGGTCCCCTGACATGGATGAGGGCTTTGGTCCCCTTTAAAGGGACGATGGAGGCGCAGTGGTCAGAGCTCCGTGTATACTGCCAAGACCAGTTCAATAAAGTGCAAAAAAAAAAAAAACCTTCCAAGAAAACAAACAAAAAACAATCAAATCCCAACCCTAACAACTACCAAAAAATGTACTATGTATGTGTACGTTCATTAGAGTTTTATAAAACTCTGATGCCGGGGATTGAATCTGGTTGCATGTAAGGCAAAAGTAGTTTTCAATACTGCTTTGTAGTCCCCTTTTAACTTAATTATAATGATTTTTATTACATGATTATAAAATGTAAATATAATTGTAAAACTATTATTCTCCCAGACCAGAATTATTTTTAGAAACAATTATGACTAGGGCTGGGAGCAGGAGAGTACAGTGGTTAGGGTATATACTAGGCAGGATGATGGTTGGTGCACCCCACACCCCACCCCCACATCATCCCATGGCCAGCATTGTCAGGTGGAACCCAGAGATGCTTAAATACTTCAGGGATGTCCTAGGTAATCCCCTCCTTCCCCCACCCCCAACAGGGCCTTTGCAGCATGTCACCCACCAGTCCTGGTTGGTATTTTTTGAGGGGGGTCACACCTGGTGATGCACAGGGGTTACTCCTGGCTCTGCACTCAGCACTCAGGAATTTCTCCTGCTAGTGCTTGGGGAACCATATGGGATGCTGGGGATTGAACCTGGGTCGGTCGCATGCAAGGCAAAAGTCCTACCTGCTGTGCTATATCACTCCAGCTCCAACCCCCAGGAGCCCTGTTGACTGAAAATCACCAGTAGGATCTCCCAGGTCTTCTATCAATTGGGAGCCCTTCCCCACCCCCCACCCCGAAAAGAGACAAAACAATTCTGACTATATAATAATCTCTATAGAGTTTCTGGTTATTTTTTGACCAATTTCTTATTTCTGGATGTTGTCTTTAAAAGTTCCGGCTACCAGAACAAGACTACATAGACGGGGAGTTTTAAACAACATTTAAAAGGATTTTACTTTCAGTTCTTGGAGTAGGAAGATTGGCATCAGGGTGCCAGCAAGGTAGAATTTGGATGAGGATTCTTCTCCTACCTGGCTAACAGGCATATTCTCATGGTTTCGCATGGCAGAGATGGATATGGATCTTTTGGGGTCTCTCTTCCTTCTTCTCGTCCTCCTCTTCTTCCTCTCCTTCCTCCTGTTCCTCCTCCTGTGTCTGATCCTCCTTATTTTCCTCTTCCACATTTGCTTTTGGACCACATCAGGTGTATTCAGGGCTTACTCCTGGCTCTACACTCAGGGGAGACCACATCTAGTACCAGGGATCAGACCTGCATCAGCTGCTTGCAAGGCAAATGCCTTATCCCCTGTACTATCTCTCCAGCCCACTGGCTCTCTTCTTTAAAGAACACTAACTAATCATGAGAAACGTACACTCAACCTTATCTATACCTAATTATGACCCAATTCTACATCCTAACACATTGGAGGTTAAGGCCTTAACATATGAATTTGGATTTGGGGGTGGAAGAAGATAACTCAGTCCATAATGACTATTAAAGTTGTCTGCAATTTGCACTCCTATAGTGAAGTTGTCCTATATATTTTTGAACATACATCTCTATGAATATAAAAAACCTTTCACTGGCATGAACTAACAGTATTATTGGATAAATGGCTCTGTGGTTTTAGAGGCTTTCTTCCAAATTAATTTAGAATAGCCAAATTATATCCTCAGTCCACTTATAGCTAGCTTATTCCAAAAATAATTACTAAGTAATTATTTAATTACACTAAGTCACTATGTGTAAGTGACTGAGTACAAGAAAGGAAGATGTTCATTCCTGCTCTCAAGGAGCTGACAGTCAACTGGATGGGGGATAGAGAGAGGTCAAGAAAGCTTCACTGCAGCCATATCCCCCTGCTGTCTACAGATCCAGCTCACTTCAGCAGGACACAACGTATTATGATGTTTTATGCATACTGGCAATTTGCCTTCTAGTAAGCTTACAAAGCTCCTACCAGCAGACAAGAGAGCCCACTTATTTAAATGTCAGTTCAATTTTGAAAAATTCACTGAACTAAACTTAACTTTCAATTGGCCCTAGCATGAGAACTCCTGCTCTTTTCCAAAAATTGTTAGCAATCAATCTACTGGCTCAGTTCCTAGAAGTATTCTAAATGACAATTGACATACCCTTCATTAGATGGGGAAAGAGAGAAAGTATATACAAATAGACTGTTCTGTCCTACATCTTGCCTACATTTTAATTTTGGAATAACATAGTTGTGGACAGGGACACCACTGATGCAATCAAAGTTTAATTTGATTTTCTAAGTGGTTTACTTTAATGGACAGGGTAATAATTAATTTTCTCAAGAAGTTAAGAGCTCTAAATTGCAAACAGTATTTTGGAGGTAACTGTGACATTTCCAGGGTTAAAAACAAAAGAGAGAGAAAAGTAACATCTTTGTTTCTAAAGCCCTCAAACACAAGTCATTTCTCTGAATAATAAAGAATTTAATAATAATTATAAACTATGACTTACTAATAAAGGAGAATAATACAGCTACAGTAATTGCTCATTGAGTATCATGCTAGAATTTTTATTTCTATTGTCTTGAAAAACCATCCTTTTTTCTTTTTTCTTTCTTTCTTATTAATAATATAGGAGTATTGCTATTTGTTGAGCGATTGATTAAGCTGATTGAATTGGGCATGAACTCCACATTACTTTTTAATTCTTTTCATTGTATCACCGTGAGAGAGAGTTATATAGCTTTCATGTTTGAGATTCAGCCATATAATGATGAAACACCCATTCCCCTATCAGTGCACAGTCCTAACCCCGACTCTATGGCAGACAATTTCCCCAGTAATTTCTCTCTAATTTTGGGCATTATGTTTTGCTCGAAATTTCCCATCACCATTCAAACCTACCTGCCCCTGGCTCCATTGCTCATTTTGGATATCATGAGAACTCGCACAGCCGCAACTACAAACATAAATTTCCAGATAGTAATTGGTTGGGATCCACAGACATCTCTGTATTATGGCACTAATCAACTGGGGATTCAATTGGGAGTCTCTGGGCCAGAGCTGTTGGTGCACTAAAGACGGTGCCCGGAGGCAAACTGTAGGTATAACAGCCAGTATGCTGTGTGAACAGAGACTTGGGGAGGGACAGCCCGGGTCCTCTGCCACCATGCGGCCTAGAGACTCAGTCCTGGAACCTGCAATACTGAGCCTTGCTTTTGGAACCATCCTTTTTTCATAATTGCCTCATATGATGTGTTTACCAGATGTAGCAAAAAAAAAAATCCCAACAACAACAACAAAAACTATAAAATGCTCAGTTAAATCTGAATTTTAGAAAAAATAACAAATAATTATCTTAGTATGTCTCATGTAATATGTAGGACATTTTATACTAAATATGTTATTTATCTGAAATTCAAAAATACCTTGACACCATGTATTTCGTTTGGCAATGATATGTAAGTAGATAGTCACATTTTACTTTTTATACTATACAAATAAAATGGACAAGAAAGAAATTAAATAAGGTGTCACTGACTTAAAAGATCAGAACTTCATAAATAAAGGCATTAGCTCTCCTGCAATATCCAGTTTCAAAATCTTAAAGCATTTTTGGATTGCTTTTTTGTCTTCTCTTTGATTTAAGTTTTTCCAAAGTGATACATTCACTCTTTTCCATTTCCAAGCCAAAGCACACATTAAATGGAGAAACAGCTATACAATGAGCATTGAAATATTAATTTGTTTAAAGATTGATTTCCCTGGCCATGACCACTCACTCATATTTAATTTACGGAATGGTGGGTACATAAAAATACAAAACAAACAGTGGCACACAATATCCTCAAGCAAGATCAAGTGTGATCATAACACTATGACAAAAAATTAATACAAGTAAAAGGCAAGAGATAATTAGGAGCAGACAACTCCTGCAACTCCTAAATGAAAGGTAGTTGGCAACTGAATAAAGGAAGTAAAAAGGGAATGTTGCATCCTAGGCACAAGAATAATAAATGGTGAGCAAACTGAGGAAGAAAATAAAATCCTCAATTGCCCAAGTGCATCAATACAGGAAGTGCTCCTGATAGAAACACACATGTTTAGAGGGCTCTGACATGTCACAGAAAAGCCTTGCAGGCCTTTTTGTTCATGCTAATGATAGAAATGTGGTTCTGAATGTTCTGTGACCAAATGCCCTTGGTTGGCTTCAGGACAGTCTCCTGTTTGTTGGTCTCAAGAATATTTGTCCAACTGATTTTGCTTCGTGAAATATGATGGGACTCTAGGCCTTGTGCACCCTGGACTGTGGGAAAGGAGGAGCATCTAACTATTAGGCAGAGGAAGGCCGAACCCCTGGGAGTCAAAACAGCCAATCATAAGAAGGAAGAGCCTGTGAGAGTTCTCAGGTGTGGTAGGTAGGAAAGAAGGGCTGCAGGATCATTCCTGTGAAGATGCTGAAGATCACGTCTTGCTGAGAACATTCTGGGGGCTGTAAAAGGCAGAACTGTGGAAAGGGATGTTTTTGTGGTGGACAACGTGGACATCAGGATGATCAATTCACATGGAACCTGGGGCTTTGGGATTTTAAGTGCATAGGAAGATTTCATTTCCGTTAGATCAAGTATTTTTTTTTCTTCTGGCTTTAAAGCCATACCCAGTGCTGAACAGGATTTACTCCTGGCTTTGAACTCAGCAATCACTCCTGGCAGTGCTCAGGGAATCATACGGGGTGCTGGGGATCAAACCCAGGTCGACTGCCTGCAAGGCAAGTGCCCTGTCTACTCTACTACATATCTCCAGTCCTTTAAACCTAGTTTTACCCCAATACATTTTAGTCCAAACAAACACATTGCAGAAGGCATGTTCTCAGCATGCATTAATGCAATCAACGCAGATGCTCTTCTTAAAGCAAGGCACGGAGAGTGAATACGTAAAAAGGAATTTCACTTCCGCACATGTCCCAGTCCAATTGCCAATTTAATTAACTAATCATTTCTTAATCAAACAGTATTAAAAGCAAAACCTCCAAATTACTAGACATATTCAAATCAAATGCTTCTCAGCTCTCAATCAATTCTAAAACCCTTCATGCTACATTCTTCTTTTTTGTTATAATGTCATTAATGCTCAAAAGAAGAAATGAAACTGGCTCCGCTAAAAGCATGGGGCAGTTTAATTTTTAAGTGACTGGTAAGTAAAAGATAAGGCCCCTGACAAATGAAGGTTTCTAGGTACCTAGACTAAGAAAGAATGAGCAAAGCTTAGGATATATACAATGTGGCACAGCAGGTATGAAATGAGCTTGTTAAATCAGTTATTTAATTTACTTGTCTTTGTCAACAAGCATCTAGGTATTTTTATTTTAATTTGACTTTTTAATTGCTCTGAAACAACAGAAATCTCAGTTTTCAAATGCCTAGAATACAGTCTTCTTTCCTGTGTGTCTGCATAGCACCCTTTTATCCATTTACTCAATCAGCATCTACCATGTATCAGTGCCCGTGCCAAGGCAAGCAGAGAGAGAGACACACACACACACACTGAACTTAAGGAGCATATAGTTTTAATGGGGAAGCCACACACTGAGTTAATGATGCCATAAACTGCAGCACTATCAAGTACCATGGTGGTGGGACTTGCCAATAAAATGAATAGATGTTAGTCAGTAGGGAATTCTGGGCAGAAAATAGCACAGGCAAAACCCAAGGACTAGAGGGGAATTCTGCACACTTCAGGGACACTTGGATGCCCTGAGCCTGGTAGGGAGAATAGGAGAAGAGGGCAGGAGGCAGTTGGGGACTGCCTTGGGGACTTTACCAGCAAGAGGAAGCTACTGGAGAATTTTAAGGAGAGGGCTGGTAGGATCAGTTGTAGAGATTTGAAGATCATTCTTCCTGCAGGACGGCGAGCACATTGAAAGTTGGTCAGAGTGGATGTAACCAGATGTATATGAGACATCAGGATAACCTTGGGATGCAGGGCTAGTATTGGCGGTAAGGTCCTTGCCTCGTACATAGCCAACCCTGGTTTGATATTTTGTATTTTGTATGGTTCCCCTAGTATCACCGAGTATTCCATGAGCACAAGGCTAGGAATAGCTCCTAAGCACAGCCTGTGTGGTCACAAAACAACAACCACAAAACAAAATGACAAAGAATTAGATGCCAGAGTATTTGACAGGTGATGGTGAGAGGGGAGATGTGGGCAGATGGGGGGGGGAAGAATGGAGTGATAAAGCAATGCTCTCTGACATGAGATTCCATAGAGTCAGTAAGAGGAGTTCCCAGGGGGGCTCAGAGATGAGTGTCTTTCACTAGACATCAAACCCTGGAGACAGACCAAGCGTGGAAAGAAGTGGGGGCTTGTGGCTTTGGAAACCATGCTGCTAGAAAATCTAGAACAGTGTCTGTTCGAGTAAGCTACTGAGTTTATGGGCCTAGAGATTATAGAAGAAGCACAGCAGCCCCTGGCTCAAGTATCTACTGCTCCAGGCACATTAGAGAGGAAAGCACACGTTTGCTCCGTAGGGTGTGGAATGAGAAGAGCAAATCTTCAAACCAGAGAAATCACTCAAAGCCCACCCTCCTAGCTACAGCCTCCATTTACTTGTTCATCTATTAAGTAATGGTGATGAAGTAGTGTGGACATGGGCTCACAGGGCTCTGTGTGAAGGATGGTGCACTACTGGAAACTGGAGCATTCTTCACCACGGCCACAGCTCCTGAGCTAGGGCTACCATCCTATTCTCCCCCCTCTGATATTTTACTTCCCTTTTAGCTACTGATATTTGCCTCATCCACTGCCTTACTGCTACCCTCTTTTAAATAATCGAACTGAGGCACTGTAGCACTGTCGTCCCGTTCATCAATTTGCTCGAGCGGGCACCAGTAATATCTCCACTGTGAGACTTGTTATTACTGCTTTTGGCATATCAAATATGCCATGGGTAGCCTGCCAGGCTCTGCCATGCAAATAATAGAATATGAGAATATTAATGAAGAGCCAGATCTTGTACTAGACAGTGAGACTATATCTGGGGGGGGGAAAGTACTTTCTTTCCCTCAAGGCACTTACTTTTAATTTTTTAACTTTTTGGTTTGGGGAAGAAACCTGACAGTGCTCAGACTTACTCCTGGATCTGTGCTCAGGGGTCACTCCTATAAATACTCCAGGGGTCATAGAACGTGCCTGGAATCAAATCAGTGTTTGTAAGACAAGTGCTATATTATCTCACTGTCCTCAAGACACTTCCACTTTAAAAGTGAAACGACCATACCCAACCCGTTTTCACATTACAATTTATCAAAATAATTCACCAGGCAAAAAAGCTTCTTCAGGTTACATAGTCATTAGCATGGCTTGAGAGAAACCCAGCGAAGAAAGGTTAAAATGATGGTCACAAGATAATGGTATAGACACCAAAGGTAGTATGAGTCAGGAAGGAGATAAAAGGTTTAAAATTGGATGATGATTGTATTCCTCTTTAAGTCATTTCAGTCTACCTCTAATGGAGGTATAGTCTCACTGGAGATTAAGGTCAAATGGAATTTCACCTTTCTCTACCTCCTCTTGAAAAGGCCACATTCAAACAGTTATATTCTGTTCATATTGCACAGGGGAAGATGTAAAGACTTAACAGAAATAACAGATAAATTCTTAGTGAATCTATAATTTAATACTTGGTAAGTAGACAGTTACAATGAAAAACATTTAGATTGTCTGATGATATACTGTATCTAGGGAGGATACTATTGAGATTGAGTATTTTGGCAGAGTAGATTCAGTAAAGGTTTGCCAAATGACTTAACCCAAATTATGCTCATGTATTCATTCAAAATTATGATCAAGAATCTACCAAGTGCCAGTGACTGTGCTGAGCCCTAAAGATGAATGGAACCTATGACTGAGTAGGGGAGAAAGCATGTACAAAAATCTACGTACAATAATTGTGATGAAGGCTACAGAAGGGTTAGATGTGAAGGGTAGTGGGAATATAGCAGGGGAAACTATAAACTGTTACTGAGAGGACAAAAACATTGTGGAAGGAGATGAGCTTAAATGCGAAGGATTTAAATATGAAATATATTCTTCCCAAGATGAGTGTAACAGTGCTATGAGGGGAGGGGTTTGAGGTATTCAGGGGAGCATGAGGGGAGACTCCAAGGCAAAGGTGATGGGAAAAACTCTGGTGGTGGTTAAAGGTGTTGGAATATTGTATTCATGAAGCCCTACCATTGACAGTATTGTAGAGTTGGAATCATGGTGACTAACATAGAAAATTTTAAAAAGAGATGAGATTAAAATACATATGTTCAATAATGCCCAAAAGTAGAGAGAGAGTATGGGGAATATTGTCTGCCATGGAGGCAGGGGGAAGGTGGGAAAGATGGGGTACACCAGGGATACTGGTGGTGGGGAATGTGCACTGGTGGAGGGATGGGTGTTTGATCATTGTGAAATTGTAACCCAAACATGAAAGCTTGTAACTATCTCACAGTGATTCAATAAAAAAAATACATATGCTGATGGAAATTAAAGCAATAATTATTAGGTGAATAATTTTAACAAGATAGAAACAGCTAAGATCTAGAATTTTCTTCAGGGGCTGGAGTGATAGCACAGTGGGTAGGGGTTTGCCTTGCAAGCGGCTGACCCGGGTTCAATTCCCAGCATCCCATATGGTCCTCCGAGCACCATCAGGAGTAATTCTGAGTGCAGAGCCAGGAGTAATCCCTGAGCATCACTGGGTGTGACCCAAAAAAGAAAAACAAAAGAATTTTTCTCAACATATGATAAAAAAGAAAGTCTAAATATCATCCATGCCTAAAAAAGATCCTCTAGCCTCTGAAATTGCCCAACTCAGCCTCAATAAACTTAGCAGCTATTTGTGTCTCCAAAGTACCACAATATTGTGTCCCTTGAGACATCAGTATTTACTCTTGTCTTGTTCAATAACCTAAAAGCACATATCCGAAGAAGAGGGTGTCAAAACAATTCTTTAAATCTAAAATATGTGGGTTATAGTAATTTTCCCAAGTCAAACTATAAAAAGTATGAAAGTATGAAATGTAGTAGTAGGCCAGTCTTGCTAGCTAAGGTTTGAACTCCATTTTTCTTCAACATCAAAAAGCACCATCTTGAAAGCTTCAGATCTCCAAATGCTGAGTATAGACTAAAATATTGATTATTATATTATTTGCTTTAATTATTTTTATGTTGTATTTTCTTTTTTTTAAATTAATAGTTTATTTTTAATTAGTGAGTCAACGTGAGGGTACATTTTATAATAAAATTATGTTTTTCTAGGTTTTATCTTTTTTTTGATTTCATTATTCTACAAGTAGAATTTGTTTCTTCCTTCCATCTTTGCTTCCTTCCTGCCTTCCTTCTCTCCTCCCTCACTCCATCCCTTTCTTCTTCTCTCACACCTCTGCCCTCACCTTGACTTTCTAGTACAGATTTTAGTTGTAAATCATGACTTCTCCCAGAAATAATATAAGCAGAAACAAAGAAGGTACATGTTAACCCTCAGGCCCAAAACTTTCTTTCTACTAATAAACAAACAAAAACATGTGATAATTCATTTATAAACCTCTATGTCTACATAGATAAAAAATTTTAAGGATAAGTTAGATAGTTTTAAAAGAAAAATATTTTTTATGGGAAAATCCTAACCACTCTAAAAACCACATCAAAAATTATTTGATAAATAAGCATATTTAGTTATAACTACAACAGCATATTTTTCACCAGATGAGATCTGAGAATGTCATTATCCTGTGTATTTTCAGAGATAAATAAATTAGATCATTTTATGCCTGATATGTTCCAAAGAAAATTTAGTCTTGGAAGCAGATGATAAAAGATGATTTCTTTCTAATGTTTTAACTATTTCCATAGAAGTTTCAGGAATTAGTGAAAGCTGAATTCTTTCTTACCGATGTCACTGATACTATGTATCAGTATTCTAATTTACTCACAACACCAAACTGTGGTTTACACGGAAGTTGGAGGAAAAATATAAAGGAGATCTAGACAGTGATTGCAGAAAATATCCCATTAATTCCTCAATAGTAGGCATTATTCCAGAGGAAAGATATATTCCAGAGGAAAGAAAATAAATATTAATATGCGTCATATATTTCATTTCCAAGGTTATTGCCACAATCCATAACATTTGAGGTAGCTCTTCCAATCTATAGAGAGTGAAAAAAAATCTCAATGTATGACCTTTCTAATTACTTACAACACCAAACCTAATTTTTTATTTTGTTAAAAAAAAGAAAAAAACTCACAACAGTAACAAGCATCAAAATGATCTTTTCATAGTGAATATTTATATCATATGAATAGCTTCAGATAAAGTGGAAGTTATTAAACAAATTATCCAAGCAAAAATAGCCCAGGCCACAGGATAAATTCATGGAGCTATCTGGCCTTTGAGTTAAACCATTCGGGCAACTATTTTCAAAATAAAATGCATAGCACAGGAGAAAAGTAGATAAAAACTTGATAGTTATTAACCTCTCTTTCTGACTCATTTCACTCAGCCTGATACTCTCCATGTCAATCCATTTGTAAGCAAATTTCATGACTTCATTTTTCCTAACAGCTACATAGTATTCCATTGTGTAGATGTACCAAAGTTTCTTTAACCAGTCATCTGTTCTAGGGCACTTGGGTTATTTCCAGATATTGGCTATTGTGAACAGTGCTGCAATGAACATATAGGTACAGATGTCATTTCTGCTGTGCTTATTTTCATCTCCGGGATATATTCCCAGGAGTGGTATTGCGGGGTCATATAGAAGCTCATTTTCTAGTTTTTGAAGAACTGTGCATATTGTTTTCCAGAAAGGCTGGACCAGTCGGCATTCCCACCAACAGTGAAAGAGTGTCGCTTTTCCCTCACATTCACGCCAGCACTGGTTGCTTTTGTTATTTTGAATGTGTGCCAGTCACTGTGGTGTGAGATGATATCTCATTGTTGTTTTGATTTGCATCTCCCTAATGACTAGCAATGTGGAGCATTTTTTCCTGTGCCTTTTGGCCATATGTATTTCTTTTTTGAGTAAACTTCTGTTCATTTCTTCTCCCCATTTTTTGATGGGCTTGGAGGTTTATTTCTTGTACGATTCTACTAGTGTCTTGTATATCCTGAATATTAATCCCTTATCAGATGTGTATTGGGTAAATATTCTTTCCCATTCTGTGGGATCTTTCTGTATAGACTCACTCATTTGTGGAGAGAGAGAAGAAAAGTGCATGTCATAGAGAGACAGGCTGTGGGGAGACAGGGAGCAAGGGTGGGGTGTTAGGGATACTGGGAACATTAGTGGTGGGAAATGTATACACTGGTGAAGGGATGGGTGTTGAAACATTGCATAACTGAAACCCAATCATGAACAGCTTTGTAACTGTATCTCATGGAGATTCAATAAATATTTTTTTAAATGCAAGAAAACCCGAGCAGACACTTCTTTAAAGAAGATATAAAAAAACTGCTAAGGGGCATATAAAGATGGTGCATCATCACTTATTATCAAGGAAATGCAAATAAAATGACAATAAGATTACCATGTCACACCAATGAAAATGGTTTGTGTAAAGTGTAGTCAGTTTTGTAAATACGGTAAATAGTCAGTTGGCTATTAAGACTAAAAATAGGGGCCAGAGTGATAGTAGAGTTGGTAGGGTATTTGCCTAGTACATGGCTGATCCGGGTTCAATCCCCAGTATCCCATATGGTCCCCCAAGCACCGTCAGGAGTAATTCTTGAGTACAGAGCCAAGAGTAACCCCTGAGCATCGTTGGGTGTGACCCAAAAAGCAAAAAAAAAAAAGAAGACTAAAAATAGCCAGTGTTCACAAGGATGAAGTGTAAAATGAAATGATACTCACTGCTGATGGAAGTGTTGCCTGGTTAAGTCTCTATGGGAAATAATATAGAGACTTTTTAAAAAATAAAAATAAAACTCCCACATGATCCAGTGATTCCTTTATTTGGCATTGATTCCAAGGGCACAAAAGCATTCATTCAAAAAGACATATGTCCCTATGCTTATTGCAGCAGTACTGACAATAATCATGATGTAAAAACAATCTGAATGCCTAGAAACATAAACGGACAAAGAAGTTGTGGTATATATATCATAGTGAAATACTAAACCATAAGAAAAGATTAAAAACTTGCATTTCCCCACAATTTGGGTGGAAATGCTTGGCTTAGTTTAAGAAACATTAGTCAGAAGGAGATTAACAAATATTAGATGATATCACTCACCTATACAAGCAAGGAATAGACAACATCCAGTAAAACAATGAGTCTGCAAAAAGCAACTGGAGTTTGCCAAGCAGTGTGTAGTTGGAATTTGGACAGTGATACAAGGACACTGGCACTGTGGTGATAGATGTAGTAGAGTAACACTGTATGCCTAAAGCATAACTCTTAACACTATTTAAAATTGAGGTGTCTCTATAAAAGAATAAATATATATGTATCCCCATTTTATTCTTCTTCCTCCCTCCCTCTCCCCCTGTGTCTCCTAGAGTGAATATCCTTATGGGAATCACCAAAACATAACATAAAATTCAAATTATTTCTTTTCCTTTTATAGCCTGCATTTGTCATTAAATAAAAGCATATTTAAAAGTATAAATTAAGAACATCATAAGTTGAACACATACTAAGAACATAAGTAATATAATAAATGATCAAACAGAACAGAAGACAATTATGACAAAAGACAAGCTAATTAAATCCTTAAATTATCCTCTCCAGAGCTAATGGAGCCTTTGCATGTGGCATTCCTTTTTCGGTCCACAGCAGGCCTAGTTTTGGAAATCTTTCTCTGCCTGGTTTGCAGCTATTTATTGCTCAGATAGTGTAAAACACATTATTTCCTCTACAGGTCTCTCATGGCTCTTTAACAATGAGTTAGGGTTCCCTCCCATATGTTCCAGTACATTCTTTATAATAGACCTATGAATCATTATTAAAATTGCATATATATACATACATATGTATATGAGTGAACACAGTGTGAATGTACAGACAAGTGGGGAATGGTGCAGCTGGAGTTTAAAGAGATTCTGGCACATGCAGGTAGTGGGCAGCCATGCGTGAAGTTTATATATATCCCATGCTCTCTCACTTCTTAGTACGTTAGTGTGGCCCTTCCTGGCCTCTTATGGCTGCTCTGGATGTGGAAAGAGCTCTGACGAATTAATTACAAATGGTAACGAAGGGGATTCTGGTCAGAACAACCCATGCTAGTACAAGACCCCGTACATCTATCTGCCACAGGGACCAGCAACCTGACAGAGAGAAGCTGCTGCATCAGTCTGTGGGCTGGAGTGAGGAGAATGTGCAAAACACAGAGCCCATACGTGACCATGATGGAACATGAGGAAAAAATGAAGAGAAGTCCCTGTCATCGTAGAATATGAGATTTTGGCACAGTTGTTAGCATGAATTGGGAATTTCTTTTTTTATTTTATTTTTGGGTCACACTGGTGATGCACAAGGGTTACTCCTGGCTCTGCACTCAGGAATAGCTCCTGGTGGTGCTTGGGGGACCATGTGGGTTGCTGGTAATTGAACCCAGGGTCTGCCACATGCAAGGCAAATGCCCTACCCGCTGTGCTATCGCTCCAGCCCCAAATTGGGAATTTCTTAAACTGCACCCCTTTACTGACCCCATGAGTATAAACATTCAAATCAAACATTTATTGATAATAAATCAAATTTATCTGAGACTTTTTTCAGAATACCTCCTTCCCCCGCCCTCCCCCACACATTCAGTTATCCATATGAAGTTGTTACCCTCAGTTTATTAGCTAGAACTTAGACAGTACTGATATGTAAGTCTGCATTACTGATGAATAATAAATAAGTAAGAGCATCCTAACGTCTATTTGAATAAATGGTCTTGAAAGTCATCCTTAACCCATGGTCTTTCAGAGAAATCCATAATTTAAATGTGATCTCTTAAAATCTCTAGAGATTACTACATATTCTAGATGAATACATTTGGATGTTTAATTATGCTCATCTGGAAATTCTTTACATCTGACCAGTGACTTGACATACGCAATGTCCTTGGCAATACTGAAGTGTCTTATGTGGTTTCATTGTTATTGGTTCTGAGACAGTGTGGTCAGACATTGATAACTCAGTGAGAGGCAGTTCCTATTGCTGTGGAGGGCGGGTTCCACTGCTGACCCTATCTGTTTCCATTAGTTTTCACTCTTACACACACACACAAACACACATACACTCATACACAAACACATATACAAACACGAACACACATTCACACATACACACATACACAAACACACATACACATGCACTACACACACATACACATATGCACGTACATGTATACACACATACACAAGCACACAGACACACATACACATATGTACACAAATACACATAAACACACACATATACATATATACACACATACACACATGTACACAAATACACGTACACACATAAACACACATACACATACATACACACATACACATACACAAACACACACATACACATACACAAATACACATACATACAAAAACAGACATACACACATACACATATGTACACAAATACACATACACACATAAACACACATATACACATACACACATACACAAATACACATACACACATACACACAAACACAAATATACATACAAAAACAGACATACACACATACACAAACACACATACACACATATACAATCACACACACACTGGCATACCAATTTTTTCCTTCATAGTTTAAAATATAAAAATTCTGCACAATACCAGACCATATCCCCCATATTATTTTATATTAGGCTCTGTTTCTCCATGTTGAAAGACTAATTTATCACTATCAACTACTATGTTCTTATTTGGGAGTTACTGTGAAACTTAAAGAGATGATGAATGAAGAATAAACTAGAAATACAAAGTATTTACAAATGCTGTGGCATATGATCTGAAAAGAACCAAAAGTATAAGTTCTCGTATAAGTATAAATTGCCCACATTTCTTGCTAGTAGTGTTTTTGATAGATCCTAAAATAATAAAGTAAGTCTCTTGGGGATGCACTTAATTAGTTATTGCCCTAAATCAGATTCCTCCCAACAAGTGTCATGGGGTCACTGAAACATGGGATAAAACGTTTGGATCTTATAGACAGGCCTTCAGGAGACTCCCAGGACAGAGAAACACCAGCTGAAGATCCATGACGCAAAGGGGTTTGGTCACTGACTGGAAGTAGATAGAAAAGCCAAAAGCCACCTTTTGTGGGGGAGGGTCTACCTTGTGGTGCTCAGAGGTCATTCCTTGTTCTATGCTCAGGAGTGACCCCTGAGGGTGTTCTGGTGACCAAATGTGGTGCCAGGGATCAAAGTGAGGCCTGCTGCAGGCAAGACAAATGCCTTGACTCCTGTACTCTCTCTCTCTAGCCCCTAAGTCCCATTTCCTCCCTAACACTTTATCCCAGGTCAGTGCAGCTTCCTTCCATGGCGGAGCAACCACTGGACTACGAAGGATCCTTTGGAAGAATCATTAGCCCATTTTGGGCGCATTTGAACTTACTGCATGATTCCATCACACATCCTTGATGAGATGACTTAAGGGCTGATAAAAATACGGTAAGTTATTTGAGAAGGTTTATCAAGTTTCAAACAACTAGAATTTGGCAAACCTTTGGTCCCTACTGCACGACAATGAAAATATTTTTTTTCTTGTTTTTATAATGGTAATGGGGCTGGAGCGATACACAGCTGATAGGGCATTTGTCTTGCACTCAGCCAACCCAGGTTCGAGTCCTCTGCCCCTCTCGGTGAGCCTGGCAAGCTACTGAGAGTATCTTGCTCGCACAGCAGAGCCTGGCAAGCTACCCGTGGTGTAGTCAATATGCCAAAAACAGTAACAATAAGTCTCACAATGGAGACATTACTGGTGCCCGCTCGAGCAAATTGATGAGCAACGGGATGACAGTAACAGTGATAATGGTAATGATAGAGACAGACCTCCCACCCCCTGCCCTTTTCAGTGGAAAAAAAACAGTACGGTAAGTTCTGTTCTTTTACATATATATGTATACATACATATATACAGGTATGTATATCCAGAGAGGTTAATATCAAATCCATTACTGCTTTATGTAATTATGTAAAGGAGCATTAAATAATCTCAATACTTGGCTGATAGACTAATATTTTCAAAAGGAAAAAATGTGTCACATTTTTGGTTTTGGTGCCTGCCAGTTTTAAAAAATTATTTACTGATCCTTAATGGGATAAATATCCAAGTTATACATTAGGCTACTAATGTCCACAAGGTAGAAAGATAATACTGAGCGAGAGTTTGATTTCTAAAATCACTTATGTCACTAAGACTGCAGATGAAAACAATAGGAATAGTTTTGGAAACACAATGCTTCAACTTTTATGAAAAACAGAGATAGAAAGACATTATGAGGCCTAAAGGCAGGATCCAGGAAAAAACACCTGAACATATGTCTCTGATACATATTTGATTTAATCTGCATTTGTTTCCCAACTAAGGAGAGGAGAGAGTGGGAAGTGTAGATTAATGAAGCTATTGAAATCAAAGATAGAAGTAATCACTCTTTGCACGATTAAATGGTGAAATAGCTGAATAATTAACACTGGTGCAAAAAAAAGGCTTACAGGGAGATTTGAGGCTTGTTCCAAGCCTTGATATGAGAAGCATTAACCTAAGATAATGTGCCAGAAGATGGCATTCCCCCAGATCAATGGCAACTTCCAGTCTGTACTCAACTATTGATCCTTTATTGTACCAGGATAAGTCACTTTAAGTGACCTCAGCAAATTAGAACAAAATTGTAGCTTCACCTCTGCGAGCACTTAGCTGCTGCTTCTGCTGCCACATTGCTGAAATTTCAAGCGTACTTGCCAAAGAACGGAGAAACCAAGCCGAAGAGACAACTTCAATTCCACTTTTCATAAGGCATCTGATATTTAAAATAAAAACCCTTTTATTGAGGTAACACGAGTTACAGTTATTCATAGCTGAGTTTCAGGCATACAATTTTACTACAACGGTCCATCCTCCATTGTCAACATCCCTCTGCCAGCACCCCCAGTTTCCCTCTCACTCCCAAACCTGCCTCCTTTTGACAGGCACATTTTAAAGTTTAGTTGTTGCAGATTTCTTCTCCACAGCTGAGCTGGGAGTGTTTCCTTTCCCACCCCTCACCCCCACCAAATACCTGATGCACTGTTCCCTGCTCTGGGACTGCGGAGGACAAGTACAAAGGAATGTCGCAGAAGGTTCCTGAGTGTCCCGGTAAGGATTGGTCAGTTGGGTCCACACTGGTAGACTGGCTCTGAGGGGACGTGGCCTAAGTGCTCAGGCTGTATCTCTCACTCAACCAGCCTGTTCTTCTTTCCCTACACAAATCTCTCTCAGTAACTTCTGGATTCCTCAATCACTCAAGTCCCCGTGTAGGAATATTATTGCACCACTCAAGGTTCCTCACAATTCAAACTGACTTTTGTAAAGAGTTCCTTTGTTATTGTCACCTCAAATCATTCCAATTTGAGTGCGGTCCATTTCCTGCTGGTTGACACTGACTAGTAGTTTATTTAAAAGTGAAGACCTGCATTTCCTGGGCTACAACTTTAAATTTGTCTTCTTTGTTTTGTTTTTGTTTGGGGGCCACACCATGCATGCTTAAGGTTTACTCCTGGTTCTGTCTTTAGGGAATATTCTTGGCAATTCTCAGGGGACCATACATGGTGCTAGGGATCAAACCTAGGTTGGCTGTGTGCATGGCAAGAGATAGTATAATACCCACTGTACTATTTCTCCAGCTCCTTAACATTAAATTTATATGTGGCAGTGTGACTTGCAATGCAGTTAGTAATAGGGTTTCACATAGATAATATCCCACACCACACCCAGCACCAGAGTGTCTACTTCCCTCCTCAGTGTCCCTTTACCCTGTTCCTCTACATAAACGGCAAGCTTGGTTCTGTAGACCAGCTCTTCTGTTATATGGCTTTTGGCCATTTCTTATTCATTTGCTTTGTTTTCCTTTACTTTATTTTAGGTCCTACATATGAGAGAGATCATTCTGTAACTTTCCTCCTCCTGACTAACCACTCAGAATGATGCACTCCACATCCATTCACATAGCCCCAGGGCACATCTTATTTATCAGGAAAACTGTCACTGTATCACTGTCATCCTTTTGTTCATCAATTTGCTCGAGCGGGCACAAGTAACTTCTCCATTGTGAGACTTGTTGTTACTGTTTTTGGCATATTGAATACACCACAGGTAGCTTGCCAGGCTCTGCCATGTGGGTGAGATACTGTCTGTAGCTTGCTAGGCTCTCTGAGAGGGGCAAAGAAATCAAATGTGGGTCGGCAGCATGCAAGGCAAATGCCCTACCAGCTGTGCTATTGCTCCACCCATCAAGAAAACAGAAGGAAATATTCCTAAACTGCAAAATCCCAGCTAAATCTTTTTATTGTCCTCCCTCTCTTCAGTGCTTAAGTTCTGGATAACCCCAGTTTGGGATGTAGAATATTGGTGGGATCACTGCTCATTTTCACTTGTGAAAATGGTGCCCAGGTGACAACAATACATGGATGACAATGATGCGTGTGTGACAACAATGCATATATGATAACGATGCCTGTGTGACAACAATGCATGTATGATAGCGATGCCTGTGTGACAATGGCATCTGTGACTGCATGTGTGGGGTCAGTTTTCTGACATTTTCAAACCTGTATCACTGATAGCCCTGACTTTCTCTGTTCCCTTTTGCAGACTAAGAAGTGGAGATAAAAACAAAAAAACCCAAACAACCAAATTAAGCAAAAATGAAATAACACCTAAAGATTTATAATCATGTAATTAAAGAAGAATTGAGATAGAAAGACAATGCAGGGACACTTTCAGAATAGGAAGAGAACCCACGAACCATTCATTCTTCGTTCTTTATGGGCTCTTAAGAAGAACTAAAACTGCAGCATGAGGAACCAAAGCAGAGACTTATAAAAAAAAAAAACACTTTCTGCCCCTGGAGGTTATTAAGTTTCAACACACACAAGTGGGTGAGTAAAGAAGGCTGTGAAATTACTTTCTCTGAATGTCCTTGAGATTTGGGCTTGTACCTCTCTGGCATGGTTTAGTTCTGACTCACTTTGACAGCAAGGTTTGGAATTAAAAAGACTTTAAAGGCCCTTTCTTAACCTATCAAATACTATTCAGGACTGTCTTTTCTGTGGTTGACCCCTGTTTAATACCAAATCCTGTATAATCCCCCCGAGCATCACCAGTTTGATACTGAACCCCCTGAGCACCACCAGAGGTGACCCCCGAGTGAGCTACAGAGGCAATAATGAGCCCTGAGCACTGCCAAGTGTGGTCCTGAAAGCAACCAAACCAATCAAAAGACATTGATATTTACAAAGTAATTCTGCAATAACTCTGCAATTACAGGCAATTGGTATTCTACCGGAATAACCTACCGTGGATCTTGGGGAGGAGACAGACCAGCAAGAGTGTGATTCAGCAGGAAACCAGACAAGCAAAGAGTAGCAGACCCCACACACATCAGAAAGAGGGACTGGCACTGTGGGCCGCACAATAGTAAAGCGGAATCATTTTTCCTGAAAAACAAAGCTTTAGAGGCATGTGCGGACGGTGCAAACATGTGGCAACCTGGTTCCTCACTCTAGAGAGCTTTTTATATTATACAAAGATTGTAAGCATATTCTTCAGCAAGCAGGAACACACAGACAATGTTTATTTTCCTAACTTAGGGAGTGGCTAACAGCATTTGTGCAGATGGAAACAGTATGTCTGAGCATAATAAAAACAAACAAAAACTACCAAAGTACAATAAATCCCTGTGCCTATATGCATGATTAAAAATCTGGTTCCATATTATTAACATGCAATTCACCTCCCAGGAGGATTTCTGGGGAAAGTAAGCAGAGAAGTTACCTTAAAGGGTGACTGGCAGACTGGAAGCAGAGAGCTCGGTGTTCACCTTTCCATGTATGAAAGTCCTCAGTCTGACCTTTTCCCTTTCCATTTCCAGGAGGTTCAGCCTGCCCCCTGCTACACCCATCCCTGTCCAACCCAGTCTCCCTCATGTTTTGTCTGAGGTTGTTCTGACCCTCAGACAAACTTTGTTTTAGTGGTTTGTTTATTGCTCAACAACCCACCTAGTATTATAGCAGAGAGGAGAGACGTGATCATCATGTTCATCTTTATGGAAAGTCGAATGCCCTAACCGTAATATATTTTTCTAGAGACAGTATGTTAGACCATTCTCTCCACTAAGAGCAAGACACTAGGCCCTAACTCAAAACCCAGATAACACTGCATTATGCTGTTTTCACATTCTACCAGAACACTGGATTGGACTCTGTGTGGCCATTTCTTAATAGCGTTGGTGGGCAGGAGATGGTTCCTACTTATAATATCTAGTAGGCTGCTCACAGGAAATTTTATAAGGCTATAGGCAAGAGAGAGAAACCATCTCAAGAAACAAGTTCTAGGAAATATACATTAAATCACTTTCCCTGCCTCCACGGAACTGCACAGAGGCGGATGCTCGGGTGCGTTCAAGATTCGGCTCCACGAAAGCTTGTAACTATCTCACGGTGATTCATTAAAATAAAAAAACAAAAGATTCAGCTCTACCCGTAATCCACCGCCATGGGCCGAGGAAGGCATTGCTGCTGGAGTGTAATGCACGTGAATACTGCGCTACAAGAGGTGCTGAAGACCGCCCTCATCCACGATGGCCTTGCACGTAGCATTGGCAAAGCCACCAAAGCCCTAGACAAGCGCCAAGCCCATTTTTGTATGCTTGCATCCAACTGTGATGAGCCCATGTATGTCAAGTTGGTGGAGGCACTTGGTGCTGAACACCAGATCAACCTAATTAAGGTTGACAACAACAAGAAATTAGGGGATTGGGTCGGCCTCTAAAATTGACAGAGAAGGGAAACCTGGAGAAGTGGTCAGCAGGAGTTGTGTTGTAGTTAAGGACTATGGAAAAGAATCACAGGCAAGAATGTCATCGAGGAATACTTCAAATGCAAGAAATAAATAAGAATTTTGGCTCTTTAAAAATAAATAAATAAATCACTTTATGGAATAGAACTATACCTTTAGTATTCACAGATGATTAATAAGGAAGACAGATTCATGAGCAGACGTAAGATGTCAAAAGTGGGATTGTTGCAGAACATTGTATACCTGAAACTCAACTAGAGTAACTTTGTAAATCACAGTGTCTTAATAAAAATGAAGAAAAAAAAAGATGTCAAAAGAATCCATTGGCATATTTTTAAAAGAAAGAATCTACTGGTGTTTTCTCTTTTAAGGTGTCCTTCCTCGGGGATCTAAGTACATTGGTGGCAGAAAGGAATGATATAGCTAACTATCCAAACCGTCAACAGCACTGAAACCAAGAGATCAAACTTCAACACCCAACCTTAAAAGGGTCCTGGGATGAAGAGGTCGGGACGGAAGGAACAGGGAACCCTAGTTGAGGGTAAAGGACACTGCTGGTGGGACTGGTTCTGAAACATCGTATGTCTAAAGCCCAACTTTGAATAACTTGGAAGTCATAGTGCCTTAATAAAATTAAAAAAAAACTATATGGAGAAAAACATTCCAATAACCTTAGACTTAATACTTGTACCTTCAAATCCAGAGGGCTAATGCTAAATTCTTCATCCTTAGAAAGATTCACTGTATCACTGTCATCCTGTTGCTCATCGATTTGCTTCAGCAGGCAACAGTAATGTCTCCATTGTGAGACCTGTCACTGTTTTTGGTATATCGAATACAACACAGGTAGCTTTCCAGGCTTTGCTGTGCAGGCCAATACTCTTGGTAGCTTGCTGGGCTCTCCGGAGAGAAACAGAGGAATTGAACCCGGGTCAGCCACATGCAAGGCAAAAGCCCTACCTGCTGTGCTATTGCTCCAGCCACTTAGAAATATTACTCAGCCAAATAATTTGAATTATCTTAAAGTCTACTCCATCTTCCGAGGGAATGCGTGTGACCTTTTTTCCTGACAATTGAGGTCATTTCAGGAACTTGATTCCACTTTACTCCCCTAGTCCGGAATTGTTTTGTATGTAAGTGCACAACTCCATACACAACACAGCCATAAATTTTCTCTGATAGTCTCTCTTTGAGAAAAGTGCTATAAGAGTTATCTCATTTAATATGTTGATGTTGGTACATACCACTGGTGGATCATAATGAATGTGGTTTAATTAACACAAATTATATTACAGCCATCAATACATTAAAGAATATCCTTCCAAATACAGAATCTAGGGAAATTTTCAGGGTAATAATACCACTTAATATAAACTGCTTGATTTTGCTTTTCTGAACTTTTATTATTCATATTATAAATACACTAGGTCAGAGCAATAGCTCAAAATACCAGAGTACATACTTTGCATGCTGGAGTCCCAGGTTTGATCCCCAACACAATGGTTCTCAGAGCACTGCCAGGAGTGACACATGAACACAGAGCTGGCAGTAGCTCCTGAGCACCAACAGGCATGATAAAAATAACAAAACCAGAATACCAAAAGAAAATAAAAACAGGACACTGACAGAACTCATCAAATAAGATTGTATTAAATGAGATAATGTATAGATAACTAAGAATGAGCCAAATATTTGTAGTCATTATTTACACTCCACTTCAGTAGGACCCACAACCTTTATAAAGGGCCATTTTCTCAATAAATTTCATTTACTACTTGACTAATAAAGTAATGTGGACCTGAACTCTCTCAATTGACACTAGTAACAAGGTCTGTTTTTTAGTCGCTCATATTATCCAAGAATGAATTTTTGAGTGGTAAGGTTTACAAGTGGGATGATTATCCTCTGCTAGTTGTGTATTGTATATTGAGAATATGAAAGTAGATATCAGACTTTGGGTCCAGTTATGAATATGAACTGGATGAATGTTACAATTTTTAGGTATAAAATCAAAAGCAATATATTTCTTAGTCTTATATTAATAGAATGGTGTTTGAAAGTGTTATATACTCCATGCTTGACAAATCCAATTCTTTCCTGCTGATTATACATCATTTTCATGGGTAATTTTCAGAGTTGAATAGCTTCATATTGTATGTCCTAGAACAACCCCCATAAGTCACTTTACTGCCTCCTCAGGATTTGGGGGTGGGGAGACTAATCTTTGTAGCAACACAGGCGCAGAACTCAGCTTCTCCTCACCTCAGGACTGAAGCGTCCATATTCGCAGCTGGTAAGAGCTTTGCAGTCAGCCCTCTCAGCTGAGTCAGTTCCTAGGCCTCCCCAAGATTCAAAGTCATGCATTATTCCTGGAATAGCATGGAATTACGGATTGGTCAACATGGAGTATAAAAGTCTTTCCCGTATCTCACATCTAGAGAACCATCTGAGCTGCAGATTAAGCTGGGCGCTCAGCTGTCAGGGTGACACTGGCTCTCCACGGACACATCCTGCTCCCCACATTCTCCCATAGGTGTTGAGTCCAGAGACACTTTCTAAGAAGTCAGCGAACGCCAGTGACTCTATGTCAGATGTGCTTCCAAGGATGCAGTTGGATCTTGATCCTCATCTCAGAACAGGCAAAAGGGCTTCCAAACTTCTTGTGCAAACTGACAGCTAACTCTCTTCCTCAGCTGTACCACTACTGAGCCGGAGTCATGCAGAAAGTAGTTCAGCTAAGAATAAGGAAAGATCAGAGGTCCACCCCCTTCTCTAATTGGCCTTATGATTAGGTGTTCGTGGATATTTCCATAAGTATCCTTCATTGCTGTCCCAGAAAGAAGATAACATGAAACCCCTTGACAGAATTAGGCCAGAGGTGTGGTTCCTTATTGGATTCCCCCATTGGTCTGGTCACAGTGAGGAAGGACAGTGAAACATGGGGCAGAATGGCTTTAGGAAACAGTCTCTGAAGTCTTTAGACCTACAAGAGCTTCCTCTACCTGTTGACTCAGGTTTCTCCCAGCCACATCCTGAACCTCTTCTAAGGTGTCTACCTCATGACTTTCACCCAAGGTTGCATCTACCAGACTGAATGGTTCTTCCACAACAGAGTACAACATTTTTTTTTCTTTTTGTGTCACACCTGAGCGATGCACAGGGGTCACTTTTGGCTCATGCACTCAGGAATTATGCCTGGCGTCGTAACCTGGGTGGGCGGTATGCAAGGCAAACACCCTACCCGCTGTACTATCGCTCCAGCCCCAGAGTACAACATTTAACCGATCAAACTCACTATTATTTTAGCAGATACTTGGCAGAAGCTAACTTCTAAACTGAGTGATCAGCACATCATAGTTCAACTCCTTCGAATCATTTCTTTCCCTCTGAGAGTTGTAGCCTGAGACAGCAACGGTCTGGTAAGGTCAGGGTTCTCCTTCTCTTCCTCTCTGATGTGCAGAGACGTGAGGTTTCTAAGGCCACGAGCAAAGTAACTGATTGCATGTCCCAGTTTAGGGGCTCTGTGTGAGAAAACAAAACCCGGTTCCTTCCTGAGACAAATGTGCAACCAGGCCACATTCAGGGTTCTTGAGTTTAGGATACGCACAATAGAAAAAAGGCCAGATGCTATACTGCAGGTGCAATTGGGTATTATTTGAATGTGCACATTTCTTTCTGTGTTCAGAAACTGCTCTTTCTAGGTCTCATAGAAACCTCCTGGATGGTGACAAACTGGAGGATACAGAAGGAACTGAGTGAATTGGAAATAAGAGCAATACTGAATGAGTTCCTCCTCATTTAGTAAAAAATGTAAATTTAAATATAGAAAAGTTCAACTAACATTTTAGTCATTTGTATCCATGATTAAATCTTATTTTGACACTTTATCCTCAAGTACACCCAAGCTTGAATAACTATTGAAGGTGATTTGGAAAATAAACATTAGTGGAAAGAAAAGCAGTAAAATTACTTATGGTCTCACACTCCAAAAATAATGTTAATGTTTTTGGATAACGTAGAATATGTTTGTATGTACCATTTGTGTTCATATTCTCTATAAAAGCCTTGCTATTTATGAAAAAGAACTGTTTTCTAAGTTTTCTTCACTTAGTAAACTATGTATCCATATATATGGATATCACTTTAAATGCTTGTATAGTTTCTCCTTTTATGTTTATTTATAATTAGGCATTCTCCCCAATAATGAGTATTTAGGTGTTACTAGTTTTCTTTTTTTTTTTTGCTGTGATAACCACCTTTGATTAACATCATTATAGCGTACACATGAACACATGTAATAGTATTTCCTTAGGATAATTTCTTAGAAATAGTATCACTGTATCACTGTCATCCCGTTGCTCATCGATTTGCTCGAGCAGGCACCAGTAACATCTCCATTGTGAGACTTGTTACTCTTTTTGGCATATCGAATACACCACAGGTAGCTTGCCAGAGTTAATTCTGCCTGCTTCTACCTATTTTCTTATCTAGGCTGAAAAATAGGAGGAAATTTTAAAAGTACTTACCTAAACTGACAGGTGTAATATAAAATATTGCAGTTTATACTGCAATTATACTGTATTTATGTGTTGTTGTATACAAGTCAGCCCCCGGCAGGCTACTGATGTTATTAACAGATAACTTGGTCACTCAATGACAATAATGTGCTATGAGCTATGTTTGCTTTTATGCAGCTGATGAACCTCTTAATGCCTGTGAAGGAAAGGATTACACTAACATTTTTAAAATACAGCAAAAATATCTATTCCACAGTAAACTTTAGTTTTAATATGAAAGAATGTTAGAGTAGGGATTCTTAAACCTTAAACATGCATCAGAGTGACCTAAAGGACTTGTTAAAACACTGATTGCCCAGCTCTAACTCTAGGGCATATTTTCTAGTAGGCTGAGCTTGGGCCTGAGCTTTTGCATTTTTAACAGCTTCCAAGAGGTGCTGATGTTGCTGCTGGAAGGATTACACACTGAGTACTAGTTTTACAAGACCTTTCTCTATGATCAGGTAGTACATATTTTCTAAATTTTATTCAAATGCCACCTTATGTTTTCAAAAACTTACTTTTTGATTATCTAAAGACTGATTGAATGGGTCTGCACCTCAATTAATATATTGAAGCTTATATCCCAAAGAGATGCTCTATGAAAATAGTTTTTGGAAGATGATAAGGTTATGAAGGTGTAGCCCTCAAAGATGGTACCAGTGCCCTTATAAAGGCCACAGTGAATTCCCATGCCTTTCCCAGCAGGCGAGGATATAGGGAAAAGGCGACCTAGGTATCTCTGATCCAAGTGGACTCTCACCAACAGCAGACCTTGACCTTGGGAATCCCACTTTCCATAGTAGTAAGAAACACACAGGCTATTTTCTATGCCACCTGGCCCATAATTTTCTGCTCCAGCAGCACATATGGATGAAAAGATATCAATAACTGCTCTCCACATTATTTTGTAAACTGGAATTTTCTGAACTTGGATGGCTTGTCAAAATATGTGGGCAATGTCCTCCCTCCTCCCACCACCTGTACCACCCGTTTCCCACCTTAGACTTTCCTCCACAGCAGTGCCTGGGTTTTCCCCTGAGGCATTAGGTGCTGGGCCTGACGGAGACAGAGGGGCCAGGAATGCCAAGAGTGGCCATGTTGTGTTTGTGTATGTCACTCTGTGGCCTTCCTCCAGTTTGTCACGTGGTAGCTGCGTTTGCCATGGATCAGGGCTAAGTCTTGCTGTGCTTTACTTTGTGTGGCCATATAAAAGTGAGCAAAAACAGAAGTACTTCTCTCTTTTTGAAAAGCACTTTATATTTCTCTCTTTTTGTTAATTTTTATTGGATCACCATAGATAGTTACAAGCTTTCATATTTGAGTTACAATCACACAATGATCAAACATCCATCCCTCCACCAGTGCACATTCCCCACCACCAATGTCTCCAGCACACACACCCCTTTACCAACCTCCCTCTGCCTCCATGGCAGACAATATTCCCCATACTCTCTACTTTTGGGCATTATGGCTTGCAGCACAGACACTGAGAGGTCATCATGTTTGGTCCATTATCTACTTTCAGCACGCATCTCCCATCCTGACTGATTCCTCCAGCCATCATTTTCTTAGTGATCCTTTCTCTATTCCAGCTGTCTTCTCTTTTCCGCTCATGAGGCAGGCTTCCATATATTGAGCAGTCTTTCTGGCCCTTGTATCTACTGTCCTTGGGTGTCAGCCACATGTGATGTTATTTTATACTCCACAAATGAGTGCAGTCCTCCTATGTCTGTCCCTCTCTCTGATTCATTTCACTTAGCATGATACTTTCCATGTCTATCCATTTATAAGCAAATTTCATGACTTCATCTCTCCTAACAGCTGCATAGTATTCCACTGAAACACCTTCTATTTTTAATAAATATGCAATTCCTACGGGCTCTTTACCCCACAAATAAAATTATTTTTGAGTAGCTTATGGAAAGTGTGCAAACAAAGAATCGGCTATGGAAGAAATACAGATAGCATATGCGGTCAAAGTAAAAAAATTCAGTAAGACGGTGTTGTGATAATAGATGATCTTTGTTGAGTACTCAATAAAAACATGAATGTTTGTAATATCTTAATCAATGTGCAACTGTTGGAGGTGAGTCCTTCCCATTTTTTGTCTAAGATTAGAAAGCCCATTCATACTTCACATGCTATGGAATAGATATATTTTTTTAGCCATATGGTCTATTATACACTTATTTTGAACACATACTTGAAATATATCCATTAATGAAAAAACACAGTGTACAGTAACAGTGAACAATAAGGGAACAGTGATGTTTACTAACTATGATTTGCTAGAATCTGAACAATTTAATTTTGCATATGAGTGATCAGAAAATAAAGAAGTAACCAAGTCTCTAGGGAAGATAAACCCATATTGATGGATGTAGGAAAGTATTTTTTTAAAAAAGATTAATTACACAAAGCCGTTATTGCTTCTTTTTCCAGAGATAACACTAATACACAGGAAGAAAAATTAATTTCTAAGAAGCAAAGATTAATTTTTGAAAAGAAAGGATTTTTATCAAAATGAGAAATTTCCAGCATGACTGTGTTGCATGAAGATCTATTACTTTTGGCAGGATGATTAATACAGAAAGCTGGTTCTGGAACAAGAAACAGAACCTCCACCACCATGGGGTTTTTTCCTCTTGATCACTAAGCTCTCTGGGCCCCGGGTTTCTTCCTGTAGCCTTTCAGTTACAACTTTTCTCGCCAAATTATACCCCAGCTTAAAAGTTCAAGTCAAATATTAATTGTCTGAATCCCTACACCGGGAGATGCTCAGGGCTCTATACCCAGGGATCAGTCCTGGTGGGACTTAGGGGGAACTACCTGGGTGCCAGAAACAGAACCTGACTCGGGCATGTGTGAGGCAAGTACCTTACCTGTTATACTATCTCTCTGGCCTCTAAATCATGGACTCTTAACCCACAGTCCAACACCACCACCCATCTCTCTCTCTCTCTCTCTCTCTCTCTCTCTCTCTCTCTCTCACACACACACACACACACACACACACAGACACAAACACCCCGTCCCCCCACACATAGTCTTCTAGTGGTTTTGTAAATACTTAGAATTATATCCAATAAAAGGCATAATTTATTTTTGTGGGAAAAGGTCTGTAACCCTTTAATGAATCTTTATTTTATTATTGCTTTCCTTAATTTCAAAGATAAAAGTCACCTATTTCTGGGAGTCATGTTATCATTTTAGGCAATTCTCATAGCACAGACCATCTATGCATTCTAGCTGCTCCTGCTTTATCCTACAGCTAGATTATAAACCCCTTCAGGGCAGGATCCATTCTTATTTGTCCCTGGGTTCTGGCCAAAGCACTTAGCACAGAGAGAGCCCTTAATAAATATTTATTCAAGGAAGTAAAGAATAGAAAAAGGAAAGCAGGTAGGGAAACTTCAAAACCCATTAGGTTTATTCCGGTCTCCTGACAAGGTTACACCAAACCACCTCCGATAGATGACTACACGTGCCAGCTACTAAATCACACTAGAAAAATCACTTGCTCAGTGTGGTTCACTGGCTACAGCTTGAGAGCACAATTCAAGTCAAGGTTTATTCTAGCTTTTTCACTAATTTGATGCATCACTGTGTATAGCTCAGAGTTAATTTGCAGTACAACCTGGAAAATACAAAAAGGCATAGAAACTATTAAGCCTTTAGGACAAAGAAATAATTGGAATGAATTGCCTTGCTTTGTTAAACAATGACCAAAGTTCTATTCATTCAGAGGTTATGAATATCCTGATGCATCAAAAAATCAGTTCTAGAAAATATATTAGATAAGCTTAATTAGTCAAAAATAGAAATTTCATACCAGAACAGAAAGCATATCTGGTAAAATTCTTATTTGATCTGCCAATAGTGCTGCCTCTGTAACTTAAGGAACTTTCCCTCGAAACTTTAGATCTTTGCATAGCTGAATTAAAGTAGCATACAACACAGGTTTAAAGAGTTCCAATATTACTAATATGCATTTGTTAGGTTATTAGCTTAATTAAAAAATTCATTATCTTTGCTAACATTAATAATGTCTCATAATCATGCTCATGATAAAATACATAACCCTAAGAAAACATCACATTTACTTAAACTGGTTGGTCCTGCCTTTGAAAAGCAGACACTTTACTGTACTGAGATCAATTATTTCTAGTGCTAACAGGGTGAAGCTACCAAATAGAAGAATTGTTGCCAAACATTCTGTGCTTTGATTTCATTAAAATACAAAAATTTAATTTCCTCATTTTCTTCTCAACCTTGAAGGACTCAAATAGTAGAATGATAGATAATAAGTCAAAAGTTATTTCAACATAACTAATAATAACTACTTGCATTTGATAGGTACTTAGATTATATCAACCATTGTGTTGCAAACCTAAATTATATAACTTGTTCTGCAGAAGTTCCTTCTAAACTGGAAATATCATTTACCCGTTTTGCAGATAATGAAGTATGTGCTCATATTAACAAAGCCAACTCATCAGCTTTATGGAGTTATATCAATGATAGAAGGAAAGAAAAATGTAAATGCTTTGCCTTGGGGCAAAAGTATCAATTCAAGTCTGAAACAGAGAGCTCAATCAATTGAGCAAAAAAGAAATGTTTATTTCTTTCCCAAAACTTCATTTTATCTTTGTAATGAGTAAAAGATGACTACAAAGATACTAAAACTTAAAAAAACTTTTTAAAATTTTTGATTTTGAAAAATGTTTTTTTATTGAATCACCATGTGGAAAGTTACAAAGCTTTCAGGCTTAAGTCTCAGTTATACAATGCTCAAACACCCATCCCTTCACCAGTGTACATATTCCACCACCAGGAACCACAGTATCCCTCCCCCACACCCCCCTCCTGTGTAGCTGATAAATTTCACTTTACTTTTCTCTTTATTTTGATTACATTCAATATTTCAACAAAAAACTCACTATTATTGTTTAGAGTCCCCCCCAAAGTCAGACCTGTTGAAAAGGAAGCATTATTTGATAATTTGTTTTCCATTGCTGACAATGAAGAGATATGAGGTTGCGTGGTATTGGATTTCTGTATTTTAGTAACTAAGTACAGGGAAATTTCTGCCAGAAATTGCATCACTGCAAGCTAGTACCTTTCTTTTGTGGTCGTCATAAAATGGCAGCCAGTGCTCAGTTCACAGTCTAGAGACATTTCTGCAAGAAGCTGCTGCTGCCCAAAGTAGTTTAGCTGGCCTCCGGGGCCATGGTCGTGCAGCAGCTGAGAGGCCGCACACGTGTGACTGCCAGGATTACATCTTAGCGAGGGCCTAAATTTTTGATTTTTGACCCACATTCAGTTGTGTTCAGGGTTTACTCCTGGATCTGTGCTCAGAAATAGCTCCCGATGGGGCTCAGGAAATCATAGGAGGGGCTACAGATAAAACCCAGGGTCAGGTGCATACAAGGTAAATGTCTTACTTATCCCTGTACTATCTCTGGCCTAAGCTTCTAAAACTTTTTATTAGAGCACCTATTACTACTGATTGCTTGATTCAGTACTCATAAAAACACATTTAATCATTTATGAATAAGCATATAACATCCTCTATTTTATTCTATACTTGTAAGATTCAAAAACAATTTTTAAATGTCTATGTTTTTATACGGACTGGAGTGATAGCACAGTGGGTAGGGCCTTTGCCTTGCATGCGGCCAACAGGGGTTTGATTCCTTTGTCCCTCTCAGAGAGCCCGGCAAGCTACTTAGAGTATCCTGCCCACACGGCAGACTGGCAAGCTCCCCGTGGTGTATTCGATATGCCAAAAATAGTAACAAGTCTCACAATGGAGATGTTACTGGTGCCCGCTTGAGCAAATGGTGAATAACCGGACGACAGTGCTACAGTGCTTTTCATACATCCATAAGCAAGTATCTTCTTAGACCACAAATCCACAAAACTAGAAATCAACCATAAAAAGAAAGTGGGGAAAGAGCAAGTAATTTGAAACTTAACAACATGTCATTAAATAACTAGTGGATCAAAGAGGAAATCAAAGAAGAAACCAAGAGATTTCTTGAAACAAGAGAGACTGAAGGCACCAACCACCAGAACCCACGGGGAATACTGAAAACAGTACTAAGGAAAGGTTTAAAGCCACTCAAGCACACACCAGGAAGAAAGAAATGCTCAAATCAACAACCTAATCTCACAGCCAGAGAAACTAGGAAAAGAACAACAAATAAATCCCAAAGCAAGCAGAAGGCAGAAGATAATAAAAAATTAGAGAGGAAATAAATGATATGTTTGCATACAACCATCATCTTCTAGAACATTTTGATCTAATTTTTTCATACACAATTTTAAAAATTCATTTAAAAACTGCTGCAATATGATGGATTTATTTTTGGTCGTAAGGATGATTGCATGAGGCAGGTCTCTCTTTAAAATTCAGGAATACGTAAAAGAAACAAGAACCACAGTCTACATTTTCTGGCATTCTGGTCCCCTTGCCCTCAAGATTTGTACAACTGTGGCATTTTTGAACCCTGTGGAGGATTTAAAGAAAGGCAAAAAGTTACACCACACACACACACACACACACACACACACACATACACACAGAAGTGCATTTTTTCATGCATTCAAAGTTATTGATTTGACTCTAAAATTCAGTCTTCCTCTAGGCTACTTTATGCAAAGTAAAGGGCTTTGCATGCCTATGAGAGGATAATTTAAGAAATGACCTTTGTAAAACAAACAAAAATTAAACTTGGTCTAAAGTACTCCCATATCCTTTAATAGGTCATAACTTAATTATGCTATAATTATTTCTCTTCCTTGGATGGACAATAGAGGACAAAAAAATTACCCACACTTAATTGCTATTTTCTTTCCCAATGTACATATATCATTTGGGTCCTGGGATGACGATTTAGTATTATGTTTGAAATAGTCAACTTGAATGAAAGTTTTCTTTTTTTTTGATTGAACAACAAGGTATTATATTCTCTTTAGTAACGATGTGTACAAGTTGGGTGGGAAGCAAGGAATGAGGGGATTCAATGCAAAAAATAATTCTTAAAGGAAATATAAGCTTCAACACATATATGTGATGGTAAAAATCTTAAATTTTACTCTTTTACAGATGTTTATTTTTATTTTACATTTTTTCTGATATTTCTTTTTATTATTATTTATTTATTTATCTTTTAATGAATCACTGTGAGGTACAGTTACAGACTTACACACTTTCGTGCTTATGTTTCAGTTATACAATGATCGAGCACCCATCCCTCCACCAGTGCCCATTCTCCTCCTCCAATGATCCCAGTATACCCTCCCATAACCCCCTCTCCCCCCCACCTCACCCCTTTTGTTCTCTCTCTCCTTTAGTGTGTTGTGGTTTGCAATATAGTATTGAGTGGCCATCATGTTCAGTCTATAATCTACTTTCAGCTCTCATCTCCCATCCCAAGCGGGCCCTACAAGCACCCTTTATTTGGTGGTCCCTTCTCAATCTGAGCTACCTTTTCCCCCAGCATGTGAGGCTGGCTTCCATGGTGTGAAACAATCTTCCTGGTACTCATCTCTACTATTCTTGGGTGTTAGTCTCCTATTCTGTTACTTTATATTCCACAAATGAGTGCAATCTTTCTATGTCTGTCCCTCTCCTTCTGACTGAAAGTTTTCTTGTGGCCAAATGCCAACCGTAAACTATAGTGGTGTGTCAAGGAAACATCCACGTCTAAGATAAGGCATTTATTTGGGAGTAAGTGGCTTAATGTTTCTTATACTCAGGGAATGGCAGAAACATGGAGCATTCCTGCTTTCTCTTTCAACTGATTCTGATTCTGTCTGCTTCTCCTTTCTTTCTTTAGGGACATGCCATTCAAACAAATCTGCAACCACTGGGAAAAGCGGTTCTCCTCAGATAAAGCTGAACAGGCTAAATTTTAAGCCATTATGCTTATAGTTATGGACTATTAAGAACCTTCTGAATTTGGGCCCAATCAGAGACAGAAAGAGTGGCTGCATTTTTAGAACAGAGGGCTCTTGCCCTCCCTTTTGGGCTGTAGGTTGAATTTGTAGGTTGAAAGACAGTAGGGTTTATGTTTCCTGTGCAAGAGTCTCTCAATAAGTCTCAGAGAATCTGTACAAGGGCATAGGAAGGACAAAACTTCATGCAAGCAGATATATTCTTAGACACCAGAATATATATATATATGTACTCAATATATATATTTATATATATATACAATATATATACTCTATATATACTATTGAAAATGGCCAGGCTGTTTGCACTCCTCGGGGCGCCCCAGAGGGGGGCAGGTGAGAACGCTGCCCACCCCAAGTGACCCAGCCCCGGCAGCCGACCTCCACTATCCAACTGCCGCCATGCTTCAGGCTGCTTTCCAGACCGCACAGCACTTCCTATCCATTTTCCATAATTACCACACCATATTTGATGGAGTTCAGACAGTAGGCAACAAATCATAGAGAGTAATATATGACCCTGACCCTGAAAGAGCCTCCAATTGTTGGAAAAGACGAGTAAGGAGAAGGCTGCTAAAATCTGAGGGCTGGGAGGCATAGAGACGTTACTGGTGCCCACTCGAGTAAATAAACAACGGGATGATAGTGATACAGTGATACAGTGATGTGTGTGCATTCCTTGTGTATATGTATATACATACACACATATATGTACGTATGTATATGTATGTATACACATATGTGTATATATACATATATATATATATATGCAGAGAGGGAGAGAGAAAGAGAGAGACAGGAGTCTTCACCAAGTATGGAGACTAGAGACAAATCAATGGTAAGAAAAGGGCTGTGAGAAGCACTTCTCCCCATTCCCTGCCTGCCTTTCCCAAATAAACACAGACACACAAACACAGGATCCGCAAGTTCATTATAACTGAAGTCAGCCGGCCACAAATTGAGGGAAGCAATACAAAAAGGAATTCATCTGCTCTTCACTGGTTCACTTAGGTAAGACAGCTAATTATGCAGACCAAAAGCAGGTGGTCAGCGATGATGATTTCTTAATTTACGATAATTGAAGTATTTTATCTTCCATTATCAAAAGCAAGTTTTTATCATTTCAAAATTGAAATGTAATCATTTCATCATCAGAAAAATCAGACAAAAGCCTTTTAAAAAGACCAAAACTCACAAGACACTTCAAATCATTATTTCACCAGAATTTTCAAACACCTAGCCTCTGAGTTCACATGCTTTAACAAAAACTATTTAAAAGGACATTTGTACTTTAAAATTCAGTGACTAGCAATATGTAGTACCGACAAACACCCATATTTTTTAAAAAAACAAAAAAATATGAAATGTTTGAAAAATAAAAGAGAGGTTTTTTTTTGTGAAATGGGATGAAATATGTTCGGATAGCCCTTTGATGAGCACAAACGTAGAATCTATAGTTCAAGTGTCTGTTGAAAAATACAATTCTTAAGACTTAAAAAGATGTTAGAAGACATTTAGACCAAAGAAGGTAAAGAAATTTCACACTGCTTTTTGCAACCTACCACAAACTATATAGCTACACAGAAAACTTGGAGAACCACCCATTTTCCCCACTAATCTGGTGCTGCAGGGATAAAATAGTTTCTTCTTTTCTTCTGAATTTTTTTAAATTTAGACACTGACTTACAAAGAGTGATTGAGAATAAAGCAGGGTTTCTTGAATTGCATACGGTAAAGAATTTGTCCAGTTACAGACAGCTCAAGTTTTCATGACCCCATCTCTACATTCAGTGCTCCTCTAACCCCAATCATTCACAGATTGATACTTTGCTAAAGCACAATAAAAGTCAAGGAGAAGTACAAATTGAAAAAAAACTAAAGACATACAACAGAACCCTCTGGCATTCTTCATAATTAGATTCCACAGATATGGTCAGGAATAATAACTTCAAAATGTGTAGCTTCCTTTTCTGTTTTTACCTCATCATATACCATTAGAAAATAACTCTATGTGGCATCAAAATAGAAAATTTGAGATTTTTCGTAATCTCATGTAGAAATATTAAAACTACAGAAGAAAAAGGGTGGAGATAGAAATGAGACAGAGCTGAGCATGCAGGTACTCATGGGAAGAGGATGACATCATGACACTATAATGTGCCATTAACGTTGTCTGACGATCAGCTTTGGAGAATTAAGAATTGGTCAGACTCTCCATAAAACCGCCAGGCCTGAGAATTTTGAGGATATCAGATGATTAGTGAGCTGCTACATTTGCAGCTGCAATGTGTAATTAACCTGTGGCACCTGCACAGGTTGAATATTATTGCAGCAAACAGATTAGCGCCTTATGCATGAATAAAAACTACCAGTTACGTTCAGTAGAATAATTATAAGGCTTACTATTTCTGAGATTTCAGGGTCTGAAACTGATTATCAACTACAAGAAACCTCCCATTGTGCAAATAAAAGGCATTAGTTCAAGTAGGTAAGATTTTTTTTTAATGTAACTTCAGCATTGGCTATAATGGGAAGATTTGTCAATTGGTCATTGGTTCATAAAAATGTGCCCAGGCAGTTCTGAGACTTCATTTTTATTCTGGGAGAGAGGTGCTCAGAAAGGCACAGTGATGTCTGCCGGTAGGTCTCAAAGTAGAGTGTTACAGAGAATGAAAGGCACTAAGGCAAAGTCTATTTTTTTAAACATCAAGTTATGTAAACTCTTCAAAGGGAAATGGCTAAATATCCCCGAGTCTTTGAGTTGCTGAACTAGTTCATCATATGAAAAACAGCTCCAAGACCATTCAACATTCGGCTCCAACAATGAAGCAAGTTCAGGGTGTGGTAGGGGTATGTCAAATAATGGACACTGGGTATTTTCCTGATCTCATCTCCACATTTAGTGACCATTAGTTTCAGGAGGATGGAAGTGGAGGCATTTGAAAATGTGCAAGTCAACTACTCTTTTCTGATTTTAAAATATGAAGAAATTTTAAAATATGATTTTTTTCTCAGATGCTGCATTAAAAGGCACTTAACAGATGGTTCAATGTGTATCATCGCATTTGAATTTGAGAAATAAACATAGTACTTTATCATTTTAATTCAAAGAAGCAAATGTATGCATTGAATGTCACAATGAAATAAAACAGTGGAATACAATTTTAATTTTATTTTTGGTAAATGATTAGAAGTTCTATATGAAATCTGAAGTTGGATATTTCAGAAATTAGGTCCTAGCCAGGTAGGAGTTTGTTGTTGAATTCAAGAAAGTTCAAATCTAGAGGAATGACAGAAAACCAAATGTAACAAAAAGTGTTAATGTTTGTGACATATGTGAATGAGATATTCAGATATGGGAACCAAGTAAAAGACAAAAGGACTTTGGGAAAATCAGTTACAGGAACTTTTGGCTTTATTCCCCTCTGGATGGGATCTTTAGCTGGTCTACAGCCAATGAGTGATCGCTTATAAACTGATCAGTACTGGTAATGAATGTGACTTGCTTCATGGTAGAGAAGACAATATCTATGGAATCATATGGTTGATATTATTGAACAACATTTGATATGGTTCACTTTCAAAGGAACCGAGATATTCTGCTGTGGTTCATTTCTTCACTGCTTCTATTTATGGGCCCAAATGTCTCCTAATAAAATTCTTCACATCTTCCAGAATTCAGTAAATTTAGAAATAATGACCAACTGGCTTCAGCAAAATCTTACAGTATTCTTACTGTAGCTATATAGGTCTAAATTGTTAAGAAGCTGAACTGTTTTTCCCTTGCACCGTAAGAGAAAGGCTTATTACAAATATTTAAACAAAATAAAATTTTTTAAAAGAAATAACTAAAGGATTGTTTCAGTGTCACAAACAAAACAAATTGGTTCCATTATGGTTACCAAATATAAAATAAATATTGCATTATTCCAACAAAGGGAAACAACCCAAGTGCTGGTGAACAGATAAACAGAACATAGAATATTCACTTAACAATATGCTATCTTTATTTGCAATAAGAAGGAATGAAGTGCTGTTATACTTCATACTACAAAGATAGGTTTCAAAATATTTATGCTAAGTGAAAGAATTCAAACACAAATTTCATATAACCTTTCATTACATTAATGGAGATGTCCAGAAAACTGAATTCTATTTAGACATAAAACACATTAGTATTCTTTGGACTTGATATAACAATGAGGAGTTAATGTTAATATGAACGAGCTACATCTTGAAATTTATAAAAATATTCTACAGTTAGGAAACCGTGATCTTTGCACAATCCTGCAAACACACTAAGAATCGATGAAAAATACATTAAAATAGGTGAGTTTCATTGTAAACTTTAGCAACATAGTAGTCATTCAATGCAGGCATTTTATGAATTAAAAACTGTTAAGCGCATGCGTGTTGCAGGCCGAAGCCTCTTCCATCCTTGTCAAGGGAGTGCTAATCTTCTCTCTCATAGCACAGCGGGTAGGGCGTTTGCCTTGCACGAAGCCGACCTGGGTTTGATTCTTCCACCCCTCTTTGAGAGCCCGGCAAGCTACTGAGACTATCCCGCCCGCATGGCAGAGCCTGGCAAACTACCCGTGGCATATTCGATATGCCAAAAATCAGTAACAACAAATCTCACAATGGAGACATTGCTCAAGCAAGATCGATGAGCAACAGGATGACAGTGACAGTGAAAAACAGTTAAAGTGAAATCTGTGTCTATAGTTATGTATTTATCTATACCATTCTATATATCTATCTCTCCTCAAATGTTAATGCCATTTCTAACTATAACTTAAAGCCATGGATTACAGAATAAAAAATTAAAATCTCCTTTTTCTTCTCTCTTACTATGGCATTATAATCTAAAATAGCTCTTTTATTCAACCGCTATCTAAACGTTTATTAAGGATTATGCAGGCATTAAAATGCAAAGTACAATGATCCTTTAAGAAACTTATGATAAAATAACAATGACATTCTTCAAGGACTTTGAACTAAATTTACTAAAATTTTTGTGGACTCAAAAAACTCCTGGAATAAACAAAGCTATTATAACAAAAAATGAGATGGTAGGTATTGCATGCCTTCATTTTAAATTATGCTATAAAGCTACAGTAATCAAAATTGTGTAGTACAAAATAAAGACTGATCCTCAGACTAATAGAAGATAATTGAGAGCCCAGAGACAAACCCTCAGATTTATGGACAGTTTATGGATGACAAAGGAGCTGGGTGCATAAAGTGAAGCAAGAAAAGTTTCTGCAACAAAGGATACTGGAAAAACAGAATAATCAAGGCAAAACAAAACTGGATCAATATCTTATGCTATACACAAAATCTAACTTAAACTGGTTTTAAAGATCTCAGTATTAGAGCAAAATCTGTAAAATATATTGAGGAATGTATAGCAGAATTTTTCAGGATATGAACCTTAGAAATGACCAACAATTTGGCTCCATTGGCAAAAATAACAAAAATAACAAATGGGACTATATCTAGTTTTTTTTTTTCTTTTTGGGTCACACCTGGCGATGCACAGGGGTTACTCCTGCCTTTGCACTCAGGAATTACTTCTGGCAGTGCTCAAGGGAATATATATATATGTATATGTATATATGTATATATATATGTATATATATATATACTCACACCGGTGAAATGTTATTTATTAAAAGAAGACCTGAAAAACAACTATAGCTGGGGTTATTGTAAAACCCCTTCTCACTGCTGGTGGGAATGTCCTCCTGTTCATTCTTTATAGAAAACAGTTTGGCATTTTTTCAGATAAGTAACGATACCATTTTGATTTGACCCAGTAATTCTACTTTCTAGCATCTATCCCCCTAAACACAAAACCATTATTTCAAAAAGATATATGCACACTAGTGTTTATAGCAGCAGTAAGCACAATAGCCAGGATATGGAAACAACTGAAATGTCCAATGAGAGATGAATAGATAAAGAAGTTGTGGTGTTGCTGCATATTGTACAGACTGGTGGGCTTTGTGTGAGTGAATTAAGTCAGAGGGAGAAGGACACATACAAGATAATATCACTCATCTATGGTATACACTGAAAGAACATAAGGAAATAGTGAGCTTAAAATGGAAGCAAACCTTTGGTTTTGGAATAAAGAGTAGGATTGCCTAAATTGGACCAGAGGTGTTATAAAGAAAAAGGTTGAGAGTCTTGGGCACTTCACTGGTGGGGAAGTTGCTGCAACTTCATACATCAAAACCATGAATAGTAACACTAATGTAATCATGTTGCCAAATCGACAATGAAATTTTAAAAAGAAAGCAATGGTATAGTGAAACAGACAGTTAGAGTAAAACATGGTAATGACTATGAAAAAAATCATATATGTATGACATTGGTGAAGGAGATGATTTTGCATTCAAGTCAACCTTAAAGTGTTAAATAGGAATTAACTAGCTCAGGGAAGGAGGCCACAGCAAAAGGAGCAGCAGGGAGGCATGAAAATACAAGAAGCATCTGGGGAAGCGAAGTGAATTCCGGGCATTAAAGTGATGAGTGCAACTCAAGTACTAGTGGATAGAAAGGGTAAATAAATGCCATCCCCCAAGGGGCCTACTCTGTGCCAGGCTAAAGATTTCAAAAAATTTTTCGGTTTCTACCTTGGAGTTCCAACAGATGAAAAGTGTCAAGCTCGTAAATGAAAAGCCACTATGTATTTTTGAAAGATTGCTTCATGTGGTGGGCAACCAGGATATTCTTTCCAGAGGTGTATGTAAAGATGCACAGAGAGTGCTGTGCTGAGTCCAACACAGTTCTGCCTCCCAGGTGTCCAGATCTCCTGTTCAGTAACCAGAAGATCAGTCAGAATCGAGAATTTGTATTCTTTTCTCTGCCCACCCTTTGTGGTCCTTCCTGGTTCAGCCGCCCTCTTAAGGAACAATCCTCCTTTCTTGGTGTATAAATCCAACTTCCAACAATAGTTGAATCTCAATAGGCATTCAAGAAGGCGGTCCCAGGCCTCTGTGGCATAACAAATAGAGACATCATGTATCTTATTTGAAAAGACATTCAAGTAATGGGATGGGAACCAAAGTTTCTCTTTTCCTAGGCTATTAAATCTTTATAGAATAGATACTATAAAGTCATTATTGTTAAAGGTCAAAATGCAATTACCGAAGTAAATTTTTCGATTTGAAGAACAAATATTTTAATTATCCAGAACAATATAGTTTGAAATTGTAGGCTTCATTCAATAATAATTAGGTTATAGTTAATTTTTATAATTGTACTACTATGGTCTATTGTTAATGAGTTCCATCTTTGCAAACCCTACCTCACAGACAAAACATTATGCCTGCATCCAGTCTACATACTTTTTTGAAATGACCAAGAATAAATCTCAGATGGCTTTCTCATCACTCACAGGGGGTGGGGAAGATAACAGATCAAGATTGAGAAAAACTAAATATGATGTCTGCACACACACAAATGGTGTTTTAGTGAGAAAAATCTTCTGTTATAGTCACACATACTGGATTAAATTTCTGTTGGTTGATGTCAACAGACTCCTAATGGTGCTATTAAAATGTACATGGAGTCATGAGAAAAACATAACTAAAATAAACAAATGAATAATCAGTTTTAAGGGGACCAGAGAGATAGAACAGGAGTAAAGACATTTTTTTGTCATGAGCAGACTTGACTTAATCCCTGGCACCACATACGGTGTCCCAAAGCACAGGAAGGAGTGATCCTCCTGAGCATGAAGTCAGGTCTCAGCTCCGAGCAAACCCAGTGTGCCCCGCACCCACCATGCCCGTCGGGTAATCAGTTTTTAGAAAGTTGTTTTCTAGGATAAATATCCCAGTATGTTACCTTTAAGATCATCAACATCAAAGATCAATATGAATCATATACATTCATTTCAAAGATTTCCGAAGTCATCATCAGTTTTCTATCCGTGAGACAGGATGCATTTTTACTATTCTCCACAGTAATCCCAAAGGTTTTCCCACAATGCCAGGTAATTTGATGCTAGGAGGTGAGCTCTCAAGTGGATCAGACCTCTCAGGGAATTCTACTGGAATCTCATAGAAATCTCATCCTCATTTTTTCATGGTATCGAACTTGGAAGAAGACCATTGTCGTGTCGAGTAAAGTAATTTTAAAAGAGCCAGTTTGGATATACATTTAATTCTAAGTATTGATCTTGGTAAATATGATAAGGGCTTAATCTGAATTGTGTGCCTCAGGGCTCTGTTTCTACAGATTTCACCCAGTATCTGTAATTCTACCATGGGGTGAACTATCACTTTTGGCCTCAGAAAATTACCTATCAGCCAGTGACAAAAAAAAAAAAAACAATTTCTTAGAGGTCACTAAAGAACACTCATGATGTACTATGTTCGACATTGTTTGTCTTTAGGTTACTTACCCTGCTGCCAAAGTATTTTATTAACTGTTTATTTCCAGTACTAACTTATTACCCTCCGGCTTCGCTTTTCATTCTATTTACAAGTTCATAGATAAGAAACATCCAGAGAGGGAAAAAATGATTACAAATTGCTAACTTGCAGAAGCAGAAACAGCTTGTAAGATAATAATCAGGGCAGTCTTACGTTATAAAAGTTATATAGGGTAGTTGAAAGGACAAGGTCGTGATAAAGTAGCAAATTGAGGAATTTTGAGTTTTGAATGGGAAAACTATAATCTTATAGACGGAAGTTTCAAAACAGAAATGACCAACATTAGGTGAAGTACCCAGTCTTGTGCCACATTTGGGAATCTTAAACTTTTGTTTCCACAAATGTACTGGGTTCCGTGCTCTCTGCACCAGACCATGTCACACTTCTGTTTTTCTCTGCCCTATCTTGCTGACCTTGCCTCACCTCCTATGCCTTTCAGAGTCAGATCTCAGCCGGAATATTCCTTCTCCTGTGTTACCTCTTTTGAATTGCTTCCTACTTCCCATGGTAGCCAAGACTTTTGATGTCAGAGCATCCACTATTCCTCATTTTTACCTTTATTTTAATTTTTAGTTCTTGGGATACACCTGAGTGGTGCTCAGGGCTTGTTCCTGCTACATCTATGGTGAAGAGCCAAAACTGGCTATGCTCAGGGGGCCATTTTTGCCCCATTTAAAAAAATGTTTTTATTAGTGAATCACTGTGAGGTACAGTTATAGATTTACATATTTTCGTGCTTATGTTTCACTCAAGCAATGCTCGAGTACCCATCCCTCCCCAGTGCTCATTCTCCACCACTGATGGTCCCAGTATCTCTCCCCCCCACCCTACCCCTCCACTCCACCACACCTCTGTAGCAGTGCATTCCCTTTTGTTCTCTCTCCTTTTGGGTGTTGTGGTTTGCAACAGAGGTATTGAGTGGCCATCCTGTTCAATCTATAGTCTTTCAGCACGCATCTCTCATCCCAAGCGGGTCCTCCAACCACACTTTACTTGGTGTTCCCTTCTCTATCTGAGCTGCCATTTCCCCCAGCATGTGAGGTCAGCTTCCAAGTCGTGGAGCAAACCTCCTGGTACTTAACTCTACTATTCTTGGGTGTTAGCCTCCCATTCTGTTATTTTATATTCCACAGATGAGTGCAATCTTTTTATGTCTGTCTCTCTCTTTCTGACTCATTTCACTTAGCATGATACTTTCCATGTTGATCTCAGGGGGCCATCTGCAGTGCCAAACACTCAACCTGGATTGGCTGCATGCAAAGCAAAGCAAGCAAATTAACACCTGTACTATTTCTCTGACCTCTATCCATTTTTAACACCACATATGTGTCTTTCCCTATAGCCTAGCATCTAAGAGGTCAGGAACCATGTTGACCCATTAATCATTGCATCTCTATTTTCTAGGAAAAGGCATGTCAAACAAATATTAACTAACCAATTCATTAAAAACATGCATGTGGGGACTGGGGAGACAGCACAGGGTGAGGGGCACATGCAAAGCATGGGCCGACTTGGGTTCCTGGTACTGCATGCTTCCACGAACATGTTGTATGTCGCTATGGTGGTACCCCAAGCAACACTGGGGTTGCTCTGATGTCCTCCAGAACTGCAGGACGCCCATATAAAACAGGTCCAGTTGACCGAGTATCACACCGAGAGTCTCAGGGTACTATAAGCACTACAGAAGAAGTCCTCAACTTCCCCCCAAAATCCTCCCATAATTTTGGTATACACTTTTTTTAGAACTCATAAGACAAAAAACGATTGTTCAAAATACCACACAAAAAAACCCCACTAATAATATGAGTGCTGATTATTAGAGCGAGGGCTCAACCTAGAACTTTCTTTTCTGAAATACATTCCAGTTAGCTTTGAGGCAGAGGCCTTTGTTCTGCTTTGGAAGAAAGAACCATTACATACTGATGCCAAGATACTTGTTTCTGGACAGCAATGGAGCCCTGAAGTAACTCTGAGAAACGGCAACAATTCTGTGACCTTAATGAAATTACAGTTTTGAAAATGCACATAGAACTTCTGAGTTTGTTTTGACTTTATTTAAATATGAAGAGTTAAGAATATAAGGGAATAAAAATTCTAGGGTAGAATCACTATAAAGAGGCATTTAAATTATGCTGAGTGGGCCTAATCAAGTCAACTTGAATACATTTGTTTGAGTATCTCAATGTACAAGTATACACCTCATAAATGCACTCAGTGACTTTCTAATTCACATAATCTGAACACATTTAAAGCAGTCAAATTCTAAGCCTCTAGAGATGGTTGATTTCAGCTGTTGGTCACTGATCAAACTGTCTCTTTAAATATCACTTATTCAAGAGCTCTCCATGGGGTCAGGATGTTCTGTACTAAAAGTGCTGCTTTTTTAAGAGAAAAGAGTTTATTTGAATTTCTACAGATTTATCAAGCCTACTTCAAGTTTCAGGGTAGGGAGTGCAAAGACAGGAACAGATGATGTTCCTTCTTTCCCCATCTTTCCTCTTCTTTCTGTGAGTTCCAAGAATTTGAATTTGCCCCTTATACCCCATTTTTACTCTCTCCCAAGGCAATCTTGGGGTATTACCACCACCCAAATATACTGCTGACTACAAAAATCTCTAACCCTAACTTTGCAATTGGGCTCTCGGTCTTTTTATACCACAGTTTATTGTAAGTCACCATGCCCCAAAGAAACTGCAAGTCAAAACATCAAAAGTGCAGGCACCTATTCTTTGTATTTCCTATTTCAGTGGCCACACAGTGGAGGCCAGAAATCTGAGGACCACGCAAAATTTTAATTCTCCTTTATGTTCCTTGGTCAATCACCAATTCTTTATAGCAGTATTTTTTTCTGAAGAGCATCAGGAGATATGGGCCATACTCAGAGCTTAGTCTTGGCTTGACACTCAGAGAATCATCCCTAGGGGGCTTAAGATATGATATGGGATTCTACGAATCAAACTCAGGGCAAGTGCATGCAAGATAAGTGCCTTAATCCTGTACTTCCCCACCCCCCACCCCCTCACAGCAGCATTTTTCAATTGCAGTCTGTAGACTGATGCCAGTGTGTGGGTGTAGAAAGGCTAAAAACCATTGGGCTGTTGCTTTGTTTTTGACTGTCTGTCTGTGGACCTGTATGCAAGACAGGTGTAGGTCTACAAATGACTCTGTATAGCTGAAGATGCTCCTTCAGAGTTTAATTATATCTAGAGTTCAATTATGTCCTTTCTATTGCTACTGAGGCTGCTGTTAGTTCATGCTTTGCTATTTCTCTTAAACAACAATCCCACTCCTAGTCTTATCTTCTTATTTATCGGACTGACTCGCCAGAAGAGTAATTTTCCTGAAAAAATTTTTAGCGTTAACATCCTTGAATCTCGACCTATAAAAGGATAGTTTAGGAGGTAAGGAGTTTAGGAGGCAATACAAACATACAAGCATGCTATATGATCTTTATGATCTAGTTCCCCACCAACCTGCCTCATTCCAACTTTCTCTACTTCCCAACATATCCACCCCCTGACCCTCAAGCTCCCACTTCTATGCTGCCAGCATCCTATCCATATCTCCAATGTCTCATATGAGGCATAGAATCAGTCATTGGTCCTTTCTGTATCAGACATCTGCTATTTTTGATGATACAGCATTTATTATATCTTTTTCTGGTAGCAGAACTCTGGGGTTACTTGTGCTTCATTAGAAGGAATGACTGTCAATCAAGGTGCCCTAGCTGCCTTGCCCAAAGGATCTAAGCCAGCCAACCCAAAGCTCTTCCCAGAATTTTACCGAATTTTGTTTTGTTTTCTCTTTCAGGACCATACTGTTGGTGTTCTGGAATTATTCCTGACTGTGCTTTGAGATCATTCCTGGCAGCATTCTGGGGGCCACATGTGGCACTGGAGGGTTGAACAGAGTCATGGCTGAAGTGGTCACACACAGTGCAAGCACCTTACCTCCTAATCTATCTCTTCAGCTTTCCCCAGAATTGTATTTGTGAGAAATGGCCACAATTTCAGGTACAGAGTGAATCCATTTCAACTTCAGTGCTTTAGTAGAACTGTTATTCTGTTTTCTAGATCCTTAGAGTTTTTGTTATTTCAGGTATTCATATAACTTCATTCTTCTGCTCCTCTCACTTTTCTAAAGGTACTTCTAACCCCTTTCTCTCCCTGACTACCCCCTGCTCCAGAGGGGAAAAGAAATCCCAAATCTCTTAGAAAAAATGGACTTCACCATTTTATTCTTTTTGACATACTGACCTGGCGCAATGCCTAGAAATCCATAAACATTTACTGAATTAATTAGCTATTGCTTGCATACATGAATAATGAAAGCCCTTGAGAGGGAACAGGGGAAAAAAGTGTCAAAAGCAACGGCGGGCTGTATGACAGTGCTGACACTGTTCATGGTGCTAGCATGATAGTTGAGCTATTTGTGTCTCTTTACAATTCTAATGTTTATTTCATATTTCTTCACATCACATAGAAAAGGAGAAGAGAGTTTTTTTATTTTCTCAGGGCAAATCTTGCTCCCGAGAATCAACCTTATTACTTCATCAGACGAGACTATAGGATTCCTTAGATTCTCTCTCCACTCAACATGCTCTGGATCAAGAAGGAGGGGAGGTCTGGAGGGGAGGGGAGGGGAGGGATTCTAGAAAAGTCAATATCAATTCTGGTATTGGTGAGCAAAATTGTCCCAATGTTGGTATTTTGTCAAAATTTCCAAGAAATTTTATCAAGAATCAGAATTCAACCTTAGTGCCAATAGAAAATCCAGACAACTGGTTTGAGAAAGCTGTAAGGCTGAGCCCAGGGACCTGTTGAAGGAAGGTGGTGCAGTGTAATTGGGGGGATTTCTATTTTCTGGAATTTACCAGAATTTATGATAGATATTATGAACATTCTCATGCAAACATGATTCCATTAATATTATAATTAGGAGCTCATTCATAATACTAATCAGCAGTATTCCTTAATTCTACAAGCACATTACAATTATTAACACATACATTTTAGGGATAAGAATATACTATTGCCTCGCTCTATAATGGCCCAGGAAGTCTTGCTGTGTTTTTTTATGCTTCTCTACCAGCTAAGTTAGGTAGGGGTAGACACAAAAAGAGGCTATCAATCATGGCTTGAATCCAATATAATAAACTGGTTTTGAAAAGCTAGGCTTTAGTTAATCTCTGAAAAATAAATCACGTTTAATAAAAAAGTCATATAATCAGTGGATATGTTAACATGTTATCCCAGGAACACTAAATGTACCTATCTAGAAAATAGGAAAATTGAAATCCTTGTCATTATAGTCAGCGAAGTTGAATGTCTTAGTTAATGGAGCAGAACTAAACACTTAAAAATGTCACTTTGAAATTCAGAGTGCTTTCAAAAGAACACTAACTGAAGGATCAGGAATCATAAGTCAGCACGCTCTCACCTCACTCTGCTCTTCAGGCTAACTGTCCTCAGAGCCAGAGATATTACCTTCCCCCATCCCAAGTGCCGTGTCACCCTGCCAGTGTTTTGGGGAAAGATGGAACCCCAAACATGCTCCACTGATCCAGGTAGACACCTGCACTCTGGGGAAGCCTCCGTTCTCAATAAGTGGCTTATTGGACTTTCCAGGGTTCTGTGTGCATATCCTTTTTGACAGGCTGGAAATAAATGAAGCAGCAAGAAAATTGAAGGGAGAGCAGTACAAGCTGGAGGTGGTCTTGGAGAATCACCAAGGCTGAAATCAAACTCCTCAGATTAGAAGAAAAGTGCAGAATTACTGGAGACTTCGTTTAAGACCATACCTAGCTGGCATTGCTCATTATAATCTAAGCTCAGTGCTTGGCCTCAGAAGTACCAGTGATGAAATCTGGGCCTCTCAAATGGAAAGCATGTGCTCTAGTCCTCTGAGCTATCTCCATGCCCCTTCCTGCCCCAGAGACATGCAAAATAGAGACAAACAAGAACATCTTTACATCGATGAAGGAAGAATCCCATCCATAGTCGAAACTAAGACCTGCCCTGCAATCTAAGACCAATCTAAGACCTGAATCTGGACCTACAAGTTAGGGGAACAGTGTCCTTAACTGTAACAGAAGTTCAAAGAACCACATTTCTACCCACTGTGCAAAGGAGACCATTGTGCTCCACTTTATCACCAATCCATAGATAGCACAGAGTGTTCACCGCTGTGCAATGACCAGAAAGGCAAAGAAAGACTCCCCAAAAGGCAACATAACTGACAGTTTGGCAGTATTCGTGAACACCTGGGGACACTTACTACTCAGTAAATGATACGAAACTTCCTTCAGTGATGCTGTACCTCATACAGAAAAAATATCAGTCAAGTTCTGTATGTTCCCGTCCTGAAAGATTTGTTATTATTAATGCTTCTGCTGAAAAGACGTGAATCTTAGATGGAACTCTTGATCTTTGACAGAAGTCACATTATGAGCATCCACAGCCTACTCTGGGCCACTTGCCCACATCTACCTCCAAAGAGTGACTTAGTTGAGAGGCAGTCAGTATCTGTATAGCTGGACTAGGGGATCAGTACCTTTTTGCTATTGTTGAGTAGCAAAAATAGAATATACCCAACAGTGATTAGGCAGGGAGCCAGGTATGAAAAGTGACAGGGTACTCCCAAGAGCAAGAAATAGGAACCTGGTGACAGAGGTCCTATTTGACTTTCACATTCAGAATGTATGTGTGTGTGTGTGTGTGTATGTGTACTCTTCAGCAAGTCTCCTGTCTGTCTTGAGTCCATGTTTAACAAGTCAGTGAATGAGGGATGCCAGATGATGCTTTCCAGCTAGAAAACATAACGACTCTCCCTCTCTAGATTTTTCTTTCAAAAGCAATTACATGGGAAGTTCCATTGCTACTCAAGGAGTATGACAGGCAGCTCTGCATTGAGAGCCCCTTGTAAAAGTATTAGGATGAACCAACTTCAACACTTGGTTAATGGCAAATGATGACAAGTTACTTTGCCTGTCATTTGAATGTTGCCTTGATCCAACACAAAAGTTCTTCTCATACTTCTAGTGGAGAGTTATACTGTTAACTTCACATTCAACATCTTGATCTTGCAAACTTATCTCACTTTGTTTCCTGATTCCCATTTCCTTGTCCATCAAATCAGTTTTACGGGTCATTACTGACACCATATCACACCACTTTTTATTGTATGAACATTCACCTGTTCTTTTCAACCTCTGCTATGTCTATTCCTTTATTTCTTTTTGGTTTCTGGTATGGAGGCGGTAATAATGGCAGAGAGAATATAGCAGCGAGCAAATACCAGAGCCTTGTATGCATATTTAATCTTTACAACTGTCTTTTGTGGCAGGGGATATTAATTATTTCTCCCTTCTAGATGAAGGCAGAGAAGCTTAGAGAAGTTAGGATTATGTTGCAGGCTTGGTACAAGACAGTAGCTAAGGAGAGTTCAAATTCAGTCAGTAGGCTCCAAATTTAAGCAATACTTTCTTCTTATAGCACTTCTGAGGTCCTAGCACACACTCTACTAAATGTTGTTAGAGTTTCCCTGATTCATCTTCAGTATGACCTTATGATCTTGGTCATATCTTGATTTTACCAGTCTCACAGGAAGAGAGCAACTTCAAATCCATACACTTTATCACCCTTCCAGTCTTCCTGCCTTATTCTTGAACATTGACCGCTCCACTCATTTTAGGCCTTGCTCCATTCCAGTATTCAGATAAGCTGGCAAGTTAATGATGTCACCCCAATAATAAGTTTGCCTTTGGAGTTTGGTACTCACCGAAGGAAAAAACTCTTCTAACGTTACTAGTAGGACAGTATGCTGCTACTTCAAGTTCAAAAGCTCTTGGTCTATTAGCCAGGTCCCGCAACTACACTGTTTCCTAAAACTCTTTTTTACCATGTCACTTTCTAAATCAAAAGCTTCCAAAAGCCTGCCCTCACCTCCATGATTGCTTTTACTATATGAATTCTAAACTGATCACTGGCATTCAAAACCAAGCGAGAAGGTACCATGTGACCCTCCTCCATTATATGATCTCTTTTATCTCTCAGGGATTTCATCTCCCAGGACTCCCTAAGCTGAAGTTCACTATTGTCGAACTCACTTACATGTCCTTCTTTATACCCTTCATTTGTGACTTCTTCAAGGTCTCCTTTAAGGTTTCACTCCTTGGGAAATAGGCCTGGGCGAATCCCTAAGCATATGAAAGATGGAACTAAATTATACTGTTCTAGAAATTCAAGCAATTAAACTCTTATTAAGCATTCAATATTATTAAGCTAAGATTTGGGCTACGGTGGATGACACCATAGTGAAACGGGTATAATATGAGCTCTCAAGATGTTAGTTGCATTATTGATCTTGGCTTGATAGAACAGGATGAATAAAACAAAACCCATTATACAGTGATGCATCATTCCATTAGAGATGAGGATTGGATCAGACAGGAAGTTATCACTTGCCAAAAGCAGCCATATGAGCACAGAGCAGCTTTCCTAGGCTTTGGGCTAGTTCCGTAGCTGCCAGGGCTATGTGCACAAATGGTCAATTCCATAGCTGTCCAAAGATTAAGCAGAAAGTCCTTGACAAGGTATCAATGCTGATGTAAGATCACAGGATACACACGGCTCATCTTTAATTTACTTGTCAAGATTTGAAAAACATGCATATAATTGAAATTAAAATATATTAGTATGATCTATGTCAAAACATAATAATTTATGATCTTACTAGTAAGTAGAATGGAAAATTCCCACAAATTCTTACACTAAAACACGAACCATGTTTGATTTGCTCTTGACTTCTATGGCTTGTATACTCTTGGGAGTGCATGTTATTATTCTCAGATGTTAGAAGCACTTTAGTGGAAAGCCTTGGGAAATGATGTAATCTGCTAAACATTATGGACTAAAACCCAGAAAAATCTAGTTATCGTATGATAAAGGGCTCTTGCCAAATATGAAAAGCACGCCCCATTAATAACTATAAAAGAAAAAAGTTTCCATTTATTTTACATACGCTAGTTAAAAAATAGCAACTGTCTATACTGTTTCTTAAAATTAAAAGTTTATTTTCTGCTTTAGTTTATTTAACTGAGACTTCACAACATACCTTCTATCTTCTAAATTATAATTTTGCTGTCAGATTTTGGAAGATGTGCAATCTAAATTGCTTTAAAAATATTCTATGAAATCAGGTGAAATAAAAAAAAATTTAGGTCAGAATTTTAGCTTGACTAAAATTGAAAAGGAAAAATAAAACAAAAACAAACTGTCAGACTACAAGAATAAAAATAGTGGTTACTAGGAGAGAATGACAGGGGATTAGGTAAATCAGGGAAAGGGAATCAATTTTATTGTTAAGGATAGACACCAGATTATTTTTCTTGGCATATGCAATGTGATATATGTATGTGTGTGTATATATGTACATAATTATTATTCTGTATGTTTTAAGACTTTATTCATCCCCGTTGCTCATCCATTTGCTTGAGCAGGCACCAGTAACATCTCTGTTGTACGACTTGTTGTTACTGTTTTTGGCATTTGAATATGCCACAGATAGCTTGTCAGGCTCTGACGTGCGGGTGAGATACTGTCGGTAGCTGTAATAAATTTTTATTTCAGTAAAATTAAAAAAATAAAGACATTAAAAAACTAAATATTTATTTAAAATCATTATTTTTTCATGAGCATGCCTCTGTACATCAAGAAACTACATACAGTTCCCCTGAGCACCACTAGGAATGATCCCTGAGCACAGAGCCAGGAGTAAGCTTGGAGCACTGTAGAATGTGTCCTTCCCTCACCCCATTCATAAAAACTGGGGAAAATAGACAAAAAACAAGTATAAAGAGAGAATTATTTCTCAAAGTCCATCATCATAAGAATTCACATAGTTATACACGGTAGAATCCTAGGTGGGTATGTCACAGCACTGAATAAAGGACAGAAATATCAAACCTTAGTTGGTAGGGTAACCTTACCAGACTTATCCTGGATCATTTAGTAATTCATTTAACATATTGTCAACCTGGATATATTCTAATGGATGATAAAACAAAATGAAAACGTAGATTTCAGGAAGCTTTTAGTGATTTTGGAAAAAATCAAATCAAATAAAGTATGAGAGCTTGAGAGTAATAGGCAAAAGTTTGTTCAGTGAAGGGTGACACTTAAAGACAGAGACTTGAAGGGAGATAATGGAGACAACTATGGGATCTGCCAGCCCTAGCACAAGAGTATCATAGGTAGAGGTAACTGAGTGTACCAAATATTGAGGCAGAGCCATAGTTGGTAAGTTTGGAGGAAACAGTAGCAAAAAAGCAAAGCAAAAGGGCAGGTTGGCTGGAAGTGAGTTCTGAGCAAGTCACAGGGTGCTTGTAGGTCACAGTGAGATTTATGAATGAAAGTGATACATTAACCGGGGCTGGAGTGATAGCACAGCAGGTAGGTGTTTGCCTTGTACACAGCCGATACAGGTTCAATTCCCAGCATCCCATATGGTCCCCCGAGCACCACCAGGAGTAATTCCTCGGTGCATGATCCAGGAGGAACCCCTGTACATCGCCAGATGTGACCCCAGAAAAGCAAGTGATACATTAACCACTTGAGATAGAGGCATGATTTATGCTATACTTGAAATGACTGTCCAGGCATATGTGTCCTTTAATTAATAGGTGCTCAGAATAAATGAGATGAGAGATTACAGTGGTTTGTATGGGCAATGGAGGCTATATCTTAGTTGTTACAAAGGCAGAGCCAATAGGATTTTGTGGCATAATAGTCATGTGGTGCATGAGAAGCTCAGAATGCTTGAAAAATATTTATTTCACATATCCAGAAGAGCATATTTGCCATTTATAATTTGGGAATGGTCTTTTATAATCTTTGGGGTGGAGTTTTACTTGACATGCTTACCATAGATACCCATAGCATCACAATTTATGAGTTCTGGGGTCAGGTTCTACCTGAAGACAAATTTGGAAGACTCAACATAGTGGTATTTTATTTAATCCAAGAGGAGTGGATGATACTGTCTTGAGAATAAATAGACATTCAAAGCCTCTTATTAGGTCTAGTAACTTAGACCTGGAACACTCCAATGTTTGTGTCTAAAAAAAGTCTTGTTGAGATATAATTTAAAACAAATGTTTATGGGAAGAAAAATTAGAAGGAACAATGTTGGAGACCGGAAAATATTGGCTAAAAAGTTAAAAGAATTAAGAAAAAAAGAATAATGTCCTGAAGGCCAAGTGAATGGCATGATGGGTGAAGAAGTTGAAAGCCTGCTGAGAGGAGAGTACTGGATTTGGAAGTAGAGAGGTCAACAAACGTTGAAACAAAAACTAGAACAAAATTACTTTCAAAAAAGAATGAAGGAGGGGCCGGAGCAATAGTACAGTGGGTAGGGTGTTTGCCTTTCATGCAGCCAACCCAGGTTCGATTCCCAGCATCCCATATGATCCTTTGAGCACTACCAGGGGTGATTCCTAAGTGCAGAACCAGGAGTAACCCCTGTGCATTGCCAGGTGTGACCCAAAAAGCAAAGAAAAAAAATGAAAGAATGGAGTGGAAATGATAAGCTTTTCAAGTAATTTCTTCAGTGAGTTTTTTTATAGAAACTCTAATTTTTATTTTATTTATTTTTTATTAGTTTATTCTTTTATTGAATCACCATGTGGAAAGTTACAAAGCTTTCAGGTTTAAGTCTCAGTTATACAATGCTCGAACACCCATCCCTTCACCAGTGCACATATTCCACCAGTGAGTTTTTTTTTCCCCAGAGGAAGAAGCAAGATTCCAGTCCTAGTAAGGAATTCACAGCATATTTGCAGGTTGGTGGGAATGTTGATTTAGAGATTTCATAATAATTAATTGGATGATGGCTTGGTAGGGAGAAGGGTAGGGGTATGAACTTCTTGGGGCTGCAGAACAAGGTACCACAAAATGAGTATCTTAAAAAACGAAAAAGCATTGTTTGATAGTTCTAAAGGTAGACATCTAAGATCAAGCTGTTGGCAAGGCTACATTCTCTCCTTACAACAGAGAAGGTTCTGTTCCAGGCCTTTCCCTACCTGCTAGTTCCTAAGTTTGTGACATAATAACGCTAAGCTTTTCATAGTTTTTTTTATGTCTGTCTGTCCAATTTTTTTTTACCTTTTTGTGAGAATGCCAGGCCTATTAGATTAGGTGACCACCTTATTCAACATAATTCAAACTAACTACATCTGCAATTATCCTATTTACAAATAAGGGAAAATTCTAGCACTGGTGTTTAGGCTTCAGCATATAAAGGTGAAGGAGCACAGTTCAATCTGTAGAAGACCCAGTGTAAGGTATATCGGGAAGTATGTGTGAAATAAAGAAGAGTAAGAATTTACATGGATTCAGGTGCAAATAGCTCTGGTGGTGGAATTTGTGAAAGTTCTCTTCTGATTACTTTTATTTTTTGAGCAAAAGAAAAGGCAGCATCAATGTCCTGAGGTTAACCTCTACTTGTCAAACTCAGCTAACTTCCTGAATGTTGGTCAAATTATGAGTGAGATCTACTACAGTTTACTATGAAGTCTATTGAATTAAAAATGATGCAAATGCAGGTCAACAAAAGTGACTATAGTTATAATTTTTGGAATTCTAACAGTTTTAATGTTTTAAAAGTCTAATATTATCTGGGATTTGGGAAGGGGCACAGTAAGAGCAAATCAGAGACAAAAACGTTTTTCTTGTCTGGGGGTACTGAGGAATCTTCCCAGGATACTATGGGAAAAGAGAAATATTCACTTGGATTTTAATAACCTCAGAACAGAAGTACAACAAGTTTATTATTCATGGTGACTGACGTGGATACTCATTGCTCACTAGCCTAAACAATTTTATGATTTAAGTGAATTTGTTTTGGGGTTTTTCATATTTAGCAAGCACTGCATTCAATTTTGAATTGGAAACACTGGCAAAAGAAATATTTTCATTTTCTCGCAGTTTTCACTTTTGAATCAAAAAAAGCTCCATACGTATGTGACTACTAGGATGGAGAGGTAGAAGAATAGAGTATTTGAGGGGGAAAAGTGCAATCAGTTTAGAATGTTTATTGCTGTTTTATTGAAAAAATATCTGCTGTAAATAAATGTTTCCAATGCTACACTTTTCTAAGACTTAATTCCTGTTCAATGCACTCACATAATTGCTATTAGCATCTTTGTCTGCCTTGACTGTACGAGGGACAATGGAGTTCTCATACCAAGTAGAACAATATTATTCCATATAAAAAAATAAGGTTGCAGATTGCTTATTTCTGCAAGAAGCCTCCCATTAATGTCAGTGCAAATGGTGGGAGAAGACCAAGTGTAATATATGGCCTGCAACCACCTAGAATTCTAAGACACTAGGAAATGGAAAACATCTATTATATTGTCAGACTGTTCATACCCTGGGGACTGGTACAGAATATTTCTTATTGCATATTTGTTCAATTTTCCTCAATATTGCTTTGAAACAAATTGAGGAAAGACTGTACTCATTTCTTCCATCAGAAAACTCATAAACATAAAAGCTTTGATTAAAAAATTCCTTGGCAAAGATACTTAAACACTATTATGTTCTTTCCATCGATACACCTACCTACACTACCTTGCGTTTGACAAAAACAATCCTATTTTTCCTTGCATATTGCTCTCTTCTAAAACATGTTGATCAATATTACAGTTTCCATAAGTCATTTGCTTACATATCAGCAAATGTAAGCAAAAGGAATAATTAGAAGATCAAATACAGTCAATCCTTCTAGCAGTTAACTTTGAGGTATTCTAGAAAACTGATTTCTTAAATCTATACAACACAATTTTTAATCCTACACAAGGAAAAAACATTTTTATTTGATATGATGTCACCAAATGTTCTGCACAGCAACAATTAAACTTGTCTAATCAACCCTTCAAAGGGTCAGCCTTTCACTTAGGCCTTTGAGCTACCACATAGTAATATTCTTGTATTTTTCAACCTATAAATATCTTTCTCTATGCATCAGAAGTTTAGGTATTTTCTTTCCATTCAAAACATGTTTTAAATACCTCATATGTGCCAAATATTATCATTAAAAAGATGGTCTATTCTCCATCACCAGTGACTTGAGCATACATTTTCTTATTAATAAAAAAAATCACACTCTTTAACAACTGTATTTGTAAAACATCTTGTTATTTACACTACAATTTTCTTTACAAAGCTAATGATGTTGATTAATGAAAAGTATGTTTGTAAAGTCTAACTGTTGTACTTGACCTCCTCAATGGCCTATATGCAAACAAGAAAACTAGATTTTTAAAAGGCATTATATGTTTCCCAAATCTATGCAGACCTTGACCTGTCCTTTTCTCTGATGAAACCTTCCATTTAAAATTTTTTCTAACTTAAGTGGTATGTAGTAAACCAAATAAAGGACATTTTATTGCCTTAGTCAAAAATAATGACATCTTTGAACTCTAAGATATTTAATTCTTTAAAACAAGTATTCAGGTACATATTATCATCTCCATTTACAGAAGAGAAAATTAAGGGTAAGAAAAGGTTAATTGACTTGCCCTGAGGCTTAGAGATGAGCTTAGTAATCAGACTCATGCATTTGACTTTCTAGCCCATGACCTTATCATTGTAAAACCATGTCATGTTAGATATGCCATTAGACATAAGTAATTCAAGGCTGAGGGAAAATGTACTCACTCAAGAATGACCACAGAATGTACTTAATGCCTCTTAAGCTACTTACTATTTTTCTTTCATATTTTTATTATGGGAAAATATATCTTATCATGCAAGTTATTTTTTATCCATTTTTGTTATGTACTCCAGTGTCATTCAGAGCATTCATATTATTAATCCATTACTATTATTCATCATTAGAACTTTTTCATCACCCCAAACTGAAATTTCAATGCCCATTAAATAATACTCCCCATTTTTATTTCTGAGGTCCATAAATTACTACTCTACTCTCTGTTCCTGTTGATTTGACTATCCTAGGCCAGAACTTACTATTGTATTTTTTTATTATGGTGTAGATTTTTAATTAAAATATACTAAACACAGTTTGCATGATAAGTTATAATAATGCAAAGAAATGTTCATGGTTGTAAGATTATTCGCATTAGGGACCAGACAACTAGTAACCTAGTAGCAGAGATTAGGATTTACATTCCTAAATCTGTACCAGTGCATCTGAAGCAGAAGTTTTCCAGTAAACAAGTATCTTACAGAATGCAAACAGTTTTCCTTATGTAAGAAAAATCAAGAGATTAACTAAATGGATATTTAACCAAAGATGGCATTAGCGAATAATAACATAGATAATCATGACCAAACATATAACTATTTGGGGCCGGAATGGTAGTACAGCTGGTAGGGTGTGTGCCTTGTATGCAGACAACCTGGGTTCGATCCTGGGTATCCATATGGTCCACCAAGCGTAATTCCTGAGTTCATAGCTAGGAGTAACTGCTGAGCATCGCTGGGTGTGACCCAAAAAGAAAAAAATGTACAACTACTTATTGATTACAATTGCCAAAAATCTTATGGTGGCACCAGATTTGTCACTCAAATAGCAATGTGTCATTATCAAACATCGATAATTCAGGATGTGCTGGTAACGGCTGGTGTGGAGCAATACAGCATACTAATTTGCTGCTACTATGGTGGAAATGTATGTCAATGAATTAGAGGAAAAGATTTAGTTGAATATTATGTGATTTTTTGTGATTCTAAACAGTTGATTATTTTTCTAATTCACTCGACTCAATTAAAAATAATAATATTTTAGCAAAATAATCTTTTGCTTGATAATCAGAACAGCTCTGATTATTTAATGTATACTGAATCTAATTGCTCTTAGATAGATACTGAAGCAAACATAAGTCACTATACTTGTCATCTCCTTGCTAGAGCTTGTATGAGAAAAAAGACTGTCCTCATTACCACTGTGTCAAATATCTATTGCCACAGTAATGCTGCTTACAAAAACCTCCACTGAATCCTTGGGGAATATATTAGCCATTTTCTTAGCCCCTGAGTTTGAAGGAACTGATCTGGCTAGGGCTAAGCTGCGAGGGGTGACGTTTGCTCATTTGTCAAAAAGTCAGCTGTGGATGTTCTTCCCAAGAAAGCCACACTGGAAAGACCTGGGAAACTCAGTTCTGGTTTTATTCTCTAGCAAGCCACTTTAGATGTGTTCTTGTGCAAAGAAAGAGAGGGGGAAATGTGTGGAATTTCAAGCACTTGTTGGTAGCACAATTACAGACATTGGATGGGTCAAGGAAAATCTACATAAGTAAACTCAGAATCATGAGGCTGTGAAATGAAATCCACCTTTGAACGGGAAGGACTTCAAGGTTACAGTGACAAAAAATGATTCAGTGAAGGGTGATAGAGCCATTAATGTAAACAGTCCATGACATTCATGTTCATATACTAAGGTGGTGAAGAATTTTTTCTTACAATTTATGAGGCTGCACTCTCATTACTTTGGCCCAACCACAAGTCTCACAACAAATATTCTGCTAATCCGTAAGTACAACAGTGCAATAAGAATCTAGCACAGTGCCTAACATAGAGTGGTTATTCAATAGTTTTGAATAAAGAAACTGATAAAAGAATAAAGAGTTATGAAGGTTATGTTTTTAACACAGTAACAATCTGTAACAATATTAACAACTATAAGAGAAGAATGTTTTGTGACTTTCTCCATCTAAACTTCCATGTTAATGTGACTGCAACATTGCATCCAGCAGATATGAAGCATGCATCTCCTTTGAGCAAAATACTATGGTAAGAACTTAGGAATGTGAATGATATAACTCTAGGGAAAAATCAATGGGCATGATGAAAAATCAATGTCCATCCCTATTTAGAATTCTGTTGGTGCATAAAGTAATCTTTCAAATAAGAATGATCTGTAAAGTTTTATTCAGTTCTGAAACTCCACAGCTTTATTATTTTGGTATAAAACAATGAAAGGTAGGATATAAGTATCATAGGAAAGACGCCCAGAATAACAGATAAATTCATAAGAAAGAGGACACATCTATTTTTGGTTGACTAATAAAGTCTTTGAGGAAGATGGACTATTTAAGGACTTGCAAGACTTAAGAAACCAGTGGGCAATGAAGTCGGGAAGCTGGGCATTATTAGAGCCAGAGAGTAATCCAATTTTGTGGGAACAAAGACAATTGATAAACCTTCAAAGGCAAGTTAGCTCTACATTGTTTATGGCCTTGAATAGCAGACTGGAGAGTCTATACTTATTTCTTTAGCCATTTGCATTTTAGAAAGATTAATCTTGACAGCATTCTACAGAACTGCTCTGAGTGAGGAGAGGAAATAGGCAGATAAGTCCGTAGGTTATTAAAATTGACTAGGTGAAGTATAATGAGGATCTAAATTAGGAAGATGGCAGCGAGAGTGGAGAGGTCTTGAAAGAGAAAGTACTGTGGGTCATAGATGAATAGCCCAGCATTTTGCCCATTAAATCTTTTGATTTTTTAGCAAGTCTGTCAAATTACAAGTATCTATATATCCATCTATCTAGCGCATATTTCCAAATACATACATTTTTCTATCAGGTGAATTTTGTCCAAATACAGTTTTACAAAATACAAGTATACTTAAAGTAATTATTTTGTTTTGCTTTGTTTTGTTTTCTTTCTTTGATTCATCATGAGATACACAGTTACAAAGCTGTTCATGATTGGGTTTCAGCCATACAATGATCCAACACCCATTCCTCTACCAGTGTCCATTTTTCACCACCAATGACCTCAGTAATACAGACACTGAGAGACTATCATGTTTGTTTCTTTACCTACTCAGCATGTAGTTCTTATCCAGAGTGAAAGTAATTGTTCTTGGTGTTATCACTAGAGTAATAAGAAGCTCAATTTGATTTGTTACTTAAAGCAGTGACCACTTACAGAAACAGTTCACTGGCCATTCACCTTTAAATGTGCTAAACTATCCACTTGGCTGACTGAACACAATTTAATCTCCTAAAGACTAATGAAGTCCTTTAGGTCATCAACACAAGCATCACAAAATCTGAACTTTTGTTTATTTTACAACAGGAAGTAATTTAGAGATCATTAGGTCCAATGCCATCATTCTACAAATGAAGAAACAAAGATCTAGGGATCTGTGGTCAACTGACCCAGCTAAAGAGTGCTGGAACTAAAACCAGGCCTTGCTCTCCTCATATCACTCATGTGCTAGATTCTGTACTATACTCGTTAGCATGCAAGAACACTTAGTCTGTTCATACGCTTGTCAATGTTCTTCACCATGGGCTCTTCAAGGAGACCAGAAAACATTTGAGGACAGAAAATAGCATGTGGTAAAGTTCATATAGAATAAGTTGAGATAACCAGAAAAGAAGACTATAAATACTTAACAACTCCCAACTCCCTAGGGCCTTGGATTAGAAGGTGAGGGATTCAAAATCCTTTACAATAGAGCATGTGGAATCATGGAATCGCAAAAGTCTTTAAAATTCTGCTTCGTGTTATTCTAAATTCTTGTACAAAATATGAAAGAAATGCATGTCACCCAATTTCATTATTATGAAAGAATTACACATTCTGAAAATTGTCACAGGCAATTCGATTTTTTTTTTCAAAAACTTTAGAACTGAGAGAAGTTTCTGTTTATTATAGTAACATTTCCAAAATTACACACATCACTATGAATCATGATCTTCTGGGTGCTTTTATGTCTTTCCTCTCTATGTCAAGCTTCTTTGAACTGAAAAAGATATCTTTTGATTCAATGATTTCTATAATTATCATTAAATATTTTAGCTAAATTCAAAATGTTATACATAGCTTAGTCTTACTGAGCCACAATGCATTAATTTTACCAAACTTTCTGAATAGCACAGATTCAGTTAAAACGTTCTCTGTCAAACATAACACAGTTCACAAAGCAAACAGAGATGTGAGCAAATGAGCTATAGTGGATTTTTTGACTGTATGAGTAATTATAAAGAATGCGTGGGTCTTTCCTCATATATAACACCAATATATATGTCAACTTATACAATATCAATAAAAGTGGAAATACATTGAGAGATAAAAGCAGATAAATATATGGCAATATTTAAAGTCACAGTAATGAATATGGTCACCTAAAGGTGAAAACAAGAAAGTTCAGAACTAATCCCTCAGAGCATCTACTACTCAGGGATTAGGAAGACAACCTTGGTATATGTCAGTCTCAGTGTTACATGATTTCCAGTACTACTAAGCTAAGTCACAGGATACGGGTGGGGAACTTCCAGCCCACAGGCAGATAAGACCAATGAAACTGTGGTCTAGCCCTGCTACCTGATGGAACAGATGAGTTTTTCTTCTCATCTGCTGTCTGTGGTCTTGTCTTGTATCATTCATGAAGACATTATAAATATCCAGATGCCCTTAGCAGAGTAAAGCTTCCCTACTCCCTGCTCTACAAGATCATCATTATTCACATTTTTCAGAGTTGTAGGGACATAGCATATTCAGTTTTTGTCATTATCTTCCATCTCTCTCTCCCTCCATCAACTCCACAACAGACTGGGAGAATTGCAATCCAAGTATACGGTGGCCCCAGACATACTATTTCTTCTTATTCAACTTCAATATAGAAGCCAATAGAAAAAATTAAGGAACAACAAACCACAGACAATAAAATAGATAACAAAAAATGGGTAAAGATTGAAAAAAATTCAAGTAGTTCTCATTTCTATGATCAGGAGAAATTCACAGAAAAAAGTTATGAAGTTAAAAGTCTTTCTATTTTTTAGTTGAAAGTCACCAAGAAAATATAAAACTTTCAGCATTTCAGACTACTAACTGAATAAAACATAACACCATAAAATATTGCTCCCTAACCTTTCATTTGGAATTCAATCCAAGTTTTTTTCCTCATCTATAAAATAAAGAGAGTGGTATGAAAATTACACTTGAAAATGTACTCCAAAGTACTTTGCAATGAGCTATAGATATTGATCATTATTATTCTCTTATGGTTCCTAGTGAATGGAAAAAATCACACTTTCCCTAGGTAAGTAGTATATTGTATAAAGAGGTAAGGTATTCCCTTTTATTTTTTAAGCAGTAGAAAGAAGTATGGAGAAGGGCGCCCAAATGTGATTTCCTCACAAAGGGAGATGGGATCAGGAACGAGCCTCTGAGAGAAAATGAGTTCTCCTGCAAGCATATGCATAACTCCTCATGGCAGTGAACGCATTTTTTAGTTTTTGTTTATAAAGAAAGAAGAGCTGAAGGTTCTTACAGGCTGTTTAAAAATATTAATCTTGGAAAAGAACACATATTTCTGGGCTCACCTTAAAATACAGAGAAACTATCACAGAGGTGAAGCTGTGGAAACTTAGAAAAGGATAAGGGATACTAACCCCATGTCCCTCTCCACCCCCCCATGCACAAACACACACAGACACACACACACACACAAACAAAACAAATCCTTCTCTCCAAGTGTGACAACTCCACCTTCCCATTTTGCTGTGGTAACCAGTTTATTTTCACAGTAAGGCAGCTGGTTAGGAGGGGAAAGATTGACTGTGTTTAATGATTAGCTTGATGGGAGGCATCTAGTCTGTGTTGGCTGGGTCTACTGTTGGTTTCTTTCATTGAATAAAACATAATGATTTAGATGAAACTAAGTTTTTGGCTAGAACAAACTCAATCTTACAATTTGTAAATAGCCACCAATGCAAAAAATGATTTAAGGCTGAGTTTGCCTATTTAATTTCCACAGTGGTAATTTAACAGAATTCAATGTCTGTTCATTGACTAGTAATGCTGTACCAGGGCAACTTAGGTTTTGAGGCGACAATACTGAGTAAGTGGTTCCCCAAATCACTGATCTGATGATCTGCCTTTATGATAGTATTTTTAATGCTTATTCAAGATTGTGCCATAGGAAATACATATACAGATCTCGAGTTAGCAAGGCACTGACCTATGATAAGTGCTGTGTAAGTTGAAAATAATGTAAATCAAAATGTATTTAATACAACTAATCTACTGAACATCAGAGCTTAGCCCAGCTACCTTAAATGTGCTCATAACACTAAGCCTATAGATGGAGAAAATGATGAAATACAACACCTGTTTTATAATAAAGTGCTGTTTATTTCACACACTTTATTCAATGTTCTGCTGGAAGTGAAAAACAATGATTGTGCGGCTCTTACCATTCACATGCACAGTTGAAGACTCAGTGACATAGTAAAGAGGATGAATTTGATCCCCCAAGCACTACCAGGAGTGATCCCTGAGCTCAGAGGAAAGAATGAGCCCTGAGAACTTCTGGTTGTGTCCCACAGCAAAACAAAACAGAACAAAGCAGCATACACAGTTGAAAACAAACATATCCTGAAGAACGTTTGAAGCCTTGAACTACATTAATTTCTGGATGAGCGAGAAACCACAGCAATAGTGCCACCAATTTCTCTCACTTCTGATGAGGTTCAAGAGTCCATAGACAATTGCTTATCCTGGTTTCACTGAACAGGGGGAACAGCTTTCTGACATTGTCGATATCATGAAAACCAACCACACATCTTTGCTTCAATCCAGGATAAGATCAAAGTTTGAAATTCAGGGTACATTTGTATTGCTTTCCAACAATTGTGAAGATGAAAAACTCACACTGTACTACCATAAGTTAGAGACAGTCTGTGTAAGTTTTTCTCATGAACATGTTTTGTAGCTTTTCTTTAATGCATATGAAGCAACAATCAGCAAGTATTTTCCAGAATTTCTCTGCTTTTTGCTTCCCCAATGACTTCCTTTCTTTCCCCTGCTTTTTGGGTCACACCCGGTGATGCACAGAGGTTACTCCTGGCTCTGCACTAAAGAATTACCCCCTGGCAGTGCTCAGGGTACCATTTTGGATGCTGGGGATCAAACCTGGGTCAGCCATGTGCAAGTCAAGTGCCCTACTTGCTATACAACCTCTTCAGTCCCCTCCCTGCCCCTTTTCTGACCTTTCTCTCCATTCTCATCACTGAAGTTTCCCTGATCTACTGACTCCTGAAGGCATTCCTTGGCTTTGGGCTTGCTATTACCTCTACTCAAGTCAACTGAGTTGCTCCTCCAGCGTTCCCAAATGTTCAACACCAACTTGAAATCTCCCAGCAATTATAAACTCCTTTTCTTCATTATTTTTCCAGAGTGGTAGTGCTTTCTAATATGTCATTTTATTGTCTTTTCTCCAGTTGAAGACAGTGGCAGGAAAGTGGGGGGTTTTGTTCTGTTTACTGCTATACTCCTAGTACCCCCCCAAACTGTATTGACACAGAAGGCATGAAATAGATTTTCTACATAAATGAAAAATATTAATAGATGAGGGAAGCTTCAAGATTCCCAATCATAAAGGGTAGACTATCCTTTGACATAATTATTTTTACATAAGTTTTATAGAAAGGACACAATGTATGAGAAATTATTAATACAGGTGGCATTTTATGCTGACCAGTGATAACAAAGCCATGAATGGATGATGGAAAACATTAGATCTATGGGTGGGAGAAGAGAAAGACATTTGTAGGTGCTGTCTCTGGATGTGTTTATGGCACTTCGCCTCAAGCACAGAAACAAGCTAACATTATTCACATAACATTCACATTATTATTTAACTAAATATCTGTCTTACACAAAATGAAGGGTAACTGAATATTACTCAGATCCTATTGCCTGTTATCCAGTCCAGTTGGAAATACCAGATTTCTTCTAGGAAGAAGCTGCATAGTAAGAAAGTCAGGAAACGAAACCAATCCAAGGCACTGGAACAGGCAGCCACTGCAAAGAAAGGCCAACAAGTGAAATTCCGTGTGTGTGTGTGTGTGTGTGTGTGTGTGTGTGTGGTGGGGGGACTCCCAAATAGTGCTCAGGGAGCCCAGGGTCACCTCTGACAATTGCAAGTAACCTTTTTATCTTCTGGGAACTTACAGCTTTGAGAGTCCAGGTGAGTCATACAATTCCTGTTGTGAAAATGAATTCTCCTTTTTCGCTTAAAACTAAATCAGAAAACTGGATCATAGCACACAGCTAAAATGATCTAACTTTCGCATTCAAAGAGAATTTCATTTACAGCAAGTCCCATTGGAAGCAGCCGGAGGAGGCCCATTTATTTATGGAAAGATAATCATGAAAAGAAAAGGATGTTGCACTGATAAGCTGACAATCTGTAGTTGCTTTTCTGAAAGTAATATTTTCAGAAGTTTAAAATCTGTTTATAAAGTGAAGAATTAAAATGCAGATATATACAATCTCAGCTTATTTCAGTGCTAAAGAAATCATCTTTTAGGGCACTCAACCTTTTTCTCCCCTTCCAACCAACCCACCCGATAGGAATATTTTAACATGATTACAGCTTACTCGATCATAATGCATCCCTTTCAAATGTTTTCAGTGATAATTCATTTGTTTTATTTTAATTTTTTATTGCTTTTTTGGGTCACACCCGGTGATGCACAGGGGTTACTCCTGGCCCTGCACTCAGAAATTACTCCTAGAGGTGCTCAGGGAACCATATGGGATGCTGGGAATTGAACCTGTGTTGGTCACGTGCAAGGCAAAAGCCCTACCCACTGTGCTATCACTCCAGCCCCAATAACTCATTTGTTTTAAACAATGGTTAGATTTTTACAAACAACAGAACACTCTCAGAAAAAATAAGTGTCACATCAAGATATAATATCATAAAGGTAGAAGCATGAGATAAAAAGCCAAAAACTCCAATTAGAAGTTAAATATATATATAATATTAACATATATAATATTTTAATATATTACATATAAATGCATACTCATATAATTATTATCTATAAACAACATATTTATAGATATGTATGTTTTTATAAGATATTGTAGATTTTATATTGTGTGGCCCCAGGCCCATTCAATATCATGCAAATATATTCAGATGCACTGAGTTTCAAAAGAACTATTTGCAAAGCTCTGACTTGAAAAATTAAGTATCTATCATTTTTTTATTCTGATACTTGATATTTCCCCACAAATAATGGCTCTGAATTATCTTCCCACTATTCTCTAACGATGTATTATATTAAAACAAAGCATTCTATTCACCTCTATTTAAGTTACATTCTGTTACTTAAAATATATTTTATCTTTATTTTGCCAAGTCTTTTATCTTTTTAAAAAAATGAATATGAATCAAAGTCTTCTAGTTGTATAAATATTAGGCTGGTAGAAGAGCTACTAAAAGTCTTTAATCCAACATCAAGGGTTGAAAACAGAAGAAGTATGTCCCTCAAAACTTGCTAAAAATGACCCTACACTCCACTATCTGAATTATGTCAGGATCCTACAGATGCCGACCATTACCCTATGTCCAGAGACAATTGGCAAGTGGAGGAGAGGATCAAGTGGATCAGAAGTCCTGCCAATTCAGGGAGAGCTCTAATACCCCCAAGAGATAATCATACTAAAACCAGAGTGATGAAGACTTCTGGTAATGAACCCTCATCCTATGTACCACAAGTCATAAAATCACAAGCCGTGCTTCTCATAGTGGGCTGCAAGTTCGTGAAATGTGTGTAATATAAAATTGTCACCTAAGTGCTTTAGTTTTTAAAGGTGCAGTTAATGACGGTGTTTTCATGTGTCTTTTCTGTCTTCCTTCTGAAAATGTGCAAAAAGACCATACAGAGTTCAAGAAGAGACAGAGACAGCAGTGTTCTGTGAAGCCTGTGGGTGTCTACAAAGGTCTACAAAGCCAATGTCACATCTACTGGCTCTAAAATAATGTTTATTCAATGAAATGAGGAACAATGTTGGTGATTGGTGACCTGAAAACCTTGAACAGCAAATGGTTCAATGAGTGACACTAAATGGCTGATGGGGTAACGCTGTTCCCTTTCACTCTTGAACAGTGTGATAAAGCTGGGGCAGGGAGGGGGCCAGGAAACCAACCATACCCTCCAGGAGTCTCAATCCATTTCCTCATGTCTTGCAAGTTATCATTATCATTTTGGTTCTTTTCCCCCCAAGATGTGAAGAAGCCTATGAGGAACTGTCTGTCCGTTTACCCTCTTTCATTGAGGTCTAAGTTGATGGCTTTAGTGCAAACCACTGGGTTCTGGGAAGAACATTTACCAGCGTTTTATCAAAAACTGAATCAGGGCAGAAGAGGACTCAGAGAGCGTGGTGGATCCACAGAGGGATGATGTCCTCTGTGATGGCGCTGGAGAGTCAGAATCTGTCAGAGCTTTTAGACAAGACCCACATTTCTGAGAATGGCAACTGAAGTCCAGTAGTGATGATGGTGGTAGAATTTTATTTATTTTTAAATTTTATTTTGCTTTGTCTTCGGACCAGACTTGGCAATATTCAGGGGTCACTCCTGTAATGGAGGGATAGCACAGCGGGTAGGGTGTTTGCCTTGCACTCGGGCAACCCAGGTTCGATTCCTCCATCCCTCTCGGAGAGCCTGGCAAGCTACCCGTGGCATATTGGATATGCCCAAAACAGTAACAACAAGTCTCACAATGGAGACGTTACTGGTGCCTGCTCGAACAAATCCGTGAACAACGGGAGGACAGTATTATAGTGTTACAGTATTCCTGGCTGTGCACATGGGAATTAATCCAGATGGTGCTTGGGGGACCACATGGGATGCCAGCAATTGGCCCAGGGTTGGCCAAGAGACAGGAGAGTTTTCTGGATCCACTGTATTATCTGTTCTGCCCTGCAGCATTTTAGTCATCAAAAGTTTACTCTATGTCTTTCTCCTCACATCCATGCCAACATCAGTTGCTCTTGTTCTTTTTTGATGTGTTCCAGTTTCTGTGGTGTGAGATGATATCTCATGGTTGTTCTGATTTGCATCTACTGATAATTAGCGATGTAGAGCATATTTTTCATGTCTTTTGGCCATTTGTATTTCTTCTTGAGAAGTTCCTGTTCATTTCTTCTCCCCAATTTTTGATGGGATTAGGTTTTTGTTTTCTTGTGAAGTTCTACCAGTGCCTTATATATCTTGGATATTAAATCCTTGTTATATGAGTATCGGGTAAATAATTTTTCCCAATCTGTGGACTGTCTTTGTACCTTAGTCACTGTTTGTTTTGAGGTGCATAAGTGTTTTAGTTTAATCTAGTCCTATATGTTTATCTTTGTGTCACTTGCTTGGTTGATAGTGTTTCATTTTTGAAGATGACTTTAGTTTCAATGTCATGGAGAGTTCTGCCCACATATACCTCCACGTAGCTTATGGATTCACATCTGACATTGAGGTCTTTAATCCATTTTGATCTGACGTTTTTGCCTGGTGTTAGAAAGAGGTCTGAGTTGTTTTTAATTTTGTTTTTTTTTTCTTTTGCATGTGGCTGCCCAGTTTTCCCAGCACCATCTGTTGAAAAGGCTTTCCTTGTCCTACTTCATATTTCTTGCTCCTTTATCAAGAATTATGTAATCATATTGAGGGTCAGAAAAAATATTAGGAAAAATTAGGTTATGAAATTTAGGTATAAAGAAATGGACATGGAGAATATCATGGTGAGTGAAATGAGTCAGGAAAAAAAAGGATAGACATAGAGTGATTGGACTTATTTGTGGGATACAAAAAAAACCCAACATTATATGAGACCAGTACCTAATGACAGTAGAAGCTAGGGTCAGGAGGACTGGTCCATGGTTGGAAGCCTACCTCAAATGCTGGAGGAGGAGGCAGTTGGGAGAGAGAAGGAAGCACCATGACAAAGATAGTTGGACATGATCACTCTGGACAAGAACTGCATGCTAAAAACAGTAAAGTAACAAACATAATAATTGCTCATAACCTGTATTACAAACCATAATGCTACAAAGGGGAGATACAGAGACAGAGAGAGACGACGAGACAGACAGAGAGATAGAAAGAAGGAAGGTCCCTGCCATAGAGACAGTCTACGGGGAGGGTGGCAGGAGGGAAACTGGGAACACTGGTGGTGGGAAAAGTACACTGGTAGAGGGATGGGTGTTGGAACACTATATTACTGAAACCCGACCATGATCAGCTTTGTAACTCTGGATCTCATGGTTACTCAAGATAAAAGTTAAATGAAAAAAAAAAGTCTACTCTATGTAACCAAAACGAAGAATCAGTTACTGGAACTCCTCTTTGTGGAGGAGATATACCAAAAGCTTGAAAAGTTTAGCTTTGACAAAAAAGGTGGGCAACAGAATGGTTCACCTTTTTCTTGGGGTTTATAACAGATTTTACAAGAACTTAAAAAGAGAGATCCAAACATTTAAGAAAGTTGGCTGATGCCTGACATTATAAGAGATGCAATCTCTAGAAGGGAAATCAACACACAACCAATTTCAAGTAGCTGTGACTAAACAGCTTCCAAAACAGAAAATGAAGAACAACTTTTTTTAGCACTAAAAAATGCTCTGGATGAAAATGATAGTCCTCAAGAAAGTATAAGTTGATTTCTAACAAGGCTGTGAAAAGAAAGTAATAGAAAAAACTAACATTTTAAACAAAATAAGATAGCCAAAAATGCTAACAACAAGTTTTTGTTAAATTTAACTGACACAGTCAAATGAAGCAACTGGAACCTCCTACTGAAGAAGGGAGACTGTGTGGATGTCCTTGAAGAAGCAACATGGTTGGTGGGAATTTGGATATAATTTGGATATAAAAAATACATGAAAAATAAAGACCTCTTCTGACAGGACTCAAAAAGAGTTTTAAAGAAACCAGCTGATATGTTGGAGACAATCCACACATTTTAAAAAAAGAAAAAGAAGCCAGCTGTACACTAAAGCAAAACAAAGTAACTGAAGAACATATTAGATGGCTTCATTCTGAGAAACTTTTCATGAAGTTAGAAAACAAAGCACAGAAAGGGAAATGTAGAAACTTTAGACTTTTGAAAACATTATTGAATTTTTAAAATCAAAATTCTATTTAGAATCAATTTAATAAAAATCATAAAAATAAGAATGAACTTCTCCAAATGATACATTTCATTCTCTATGCATTTGAAGACCTAGATATCTACAAAACACAAGCCAAAATTTCTTTCCAAAAGTTCAAATAAATCACAACTATCAAACCCAGTTTATTTCTTCAGAGAAAAGTTCATGGTAAGGGTTTCAGGCACTGCTGGCTAAGAGCAACCACAATAACTTAAGAGAAGAGACATCCAACTAACAAAACTTACTGCAAAATAAATTAAATCAAAGCATACTTTGCCATCAATGATGAAAAAGAGCTTTGGGGAAGCTTGCAAAGACCATTAGGAAATCTTCTGATGACCAGATTCCTAAAGAAGCAGAAGGATTTGGTTACAACGGTGTAGAAATATGTGTAGAGAAACTGCTGTAGATCAGGTACTCATTATGACCAGAACTCTGAGAACATAACCTCTGTGTAATTTCTTCATATTTCAGTATTTCAGGAACAAAAGCTAGAACTTTTCTAGGAGTTTTCTAGGCTTCTTGAACTGGCATGTAAACCTTTCGATTCATTACTCCAACAGGAATAAGAAGCATGAATTAGTGTACTGTACATCTATCCTGTGGTCTCATCAGTGGTCTGACTCTAGCTAGAGATCCTAGGAAACAATTCCTAAGAAAAAAACATTTTTTTCCTTCCCCTCTTTTTGTAAATGAGGATGACTTTATCAAGGAAGTCTTTGTCCACTGAAGTTTTTCTGTGTGTGTGTTCAAAACTTCCTCTACTGGCAATATAAAATATTTTGACATGAAGTCCTAAATTAGATCTTTCCTGCATGTGACCTTAAAACACAAGTGAATCACCTTCCAAGTTAACCCCACCTTTAAAAAAACTCCTTTTGAATGTCTAGAACCACAAGATGCTACTTTTCTTCTAAAATAAAAATAATTTGATGATTTTCTCCTTGTTGTATTTCCATTAAGTAATCATGGCTAAAGCTGATGCTAATAAAATTATAATTCTTAATATAATGCTTTATAGTTGTAAATTATTTACAGGTGAACCTTTCAAGTTAATTACAATTACTTAGAACTATTTGTGTGTAATATAATTACACTATTTTAGTATTGTTAACAGTCCATTAAATAATGAAGAAACAGAATTTTTGTTCTTTATCATAATAAATTATTGCATTTTCTTAGGTTTATTGCTAATATATAATTATATAAATAATATTATATAATGATTTAGCACAAATAGAAACAGTAGGTTTATCATTATTAGAATTTTTTATATACATTATATGTGAATCTTAATAAATGTTTTGTAACATTTTAGTGTTATAAACATTATAACAAGTGTTTAAAACAAAATATCTAATATCCTCAATACAACTATCTAACAAGTCTTTTATATGGACACAAAAACTTCTATTTTTCGCTTCTAATTTCACTTTCCTTCTATTTGGTTCCACTAATGTATCACTTGTATCACTTGTCATCCCATTGATCTTCGATTTGTTGGAGCGGGTGCCAGTAACGTCTCCATTCGTCCCTGACACATGTTAGTGTAGCCCAATGGTATCTGCTCAATCCAGGAACACGAAGAGCCTCAAACCGTTCGTTCAGGGTTTTGATGAAGAAGTCTGACCATCTCATAGGTGAGTGGCCATGAGGTCTTTTGATATCCCATAGAACCCAGTTGGTAACAGCTCTTGTCAAGCAGTCTTCTCTAATTACGTGTCTGGCCCATCTGATTTTTGACACTTTGGCAAATGAGACAGCATCCCTGATTCTTGACCATCGATGGAGGTTGGAACTCCGGGTTCGTTCTCTCACTTGAGTGAAATATGGTACTCCAAGAATAGCTCTTTTGATTCCTCTTTGGGATACCCGAATAATGTTCTCATCCTGTTTGCGTAGGGCCCAGGTCTCTGAGGCGTATGTTAGTGCAGGAAGAATGGTCGAGTTGAAAAGATGTGCCCGGAGCTGGAAGTTCTTCATCCTCTTAACCACTTATTCGACACTCTTGAAGGCGTTCCACGCTGCTCTCTTCCTCCTGCGCAGTTCTAGCACCAAGTCATTCCTCATGTTGAGTTCTCGACCCAGGTACACATAGCTGCTGCATTCGGAGATGTTCGTTCTGTTGAGAGCAAATGGAACGTCAGGGACTAGTTCATTTTCATGAACATTGTTTTGCGGAGATTCAGCTGCAGTCTGACCTTTCCACACTTTCGGTTGAAGTCAGCCAGCATTTGTGCCGCTTGGCAAATGTTTGGTGTTATTAGAACGATGTCATCAGCGAAGCGGAGGTGGTGTAGTTGCTGACTGTCTATCTTCACTCCCATTCCTTCCCATTCCAGTCATCACATGACCTTCTCGAGGGTGGCACTTAAGAGTTTCGGTGAAATGGTATCACCCTGCCGAACCCCTCTCTTCACATCAATGATCACTTCCTTGTAGAATGGTGAGATCCTGGTGGTAAATCCGTAATAGAGCTCACGGAGGATCTTGATGTACTGAGTTTGAATTACTAGTGTAATTCAGTGATTATATGATTGCTATATGGAAGTGAGATAGAATGCTTAGAGGAATTATTTATAGGGACATTTAAAAGTTGATTTCAATGGAATAGGAAAAAACAAATACCAACAAGAACAAATACCAACAAGCAATGGACCCTGCTGAAGCATAGGCAAAATTAACTAAAAATCACAGGAATACCTCACTAACTTAAAGCCAGGTTTGCCTAAGAGATCCTTATCCAAAGATTGGTAATTCTGATACATGGATTTGAAGGAGTTGGAGTCGATTGGGAAAGGGACCCATAGCTTGCATTGCTGTTGGCAGCCCATGACCATGTCCATAGGCATGGAAAAGACTTTAAAGTATAGTCCACAATATCTGCGAATCTCTATATGGTTGAAGCTACTAGTAAAAACTGACCTTTGGGGGTAGCGGGAGGGATACTGGAAACACTGGTGGTACAAAATGTGCACTGGTGGAGGGATGGGTACTCATTTTATGACTGAAAGGTAATCATGAAAGTCTGTAAGTCTGTAACTGTGCACCATGGTGATTCCTTTTAAAAAATAATTAAATAAAAAAATGACCTTTGAAACCAAAACTAAAACAGGAGTCCTGGAGTTTTAATCTAATGATTTCAAGATGACTGACTAAGTAACCTCCCTACCTCCACCAGGAAACTGAATTGATCATTGGTCATGAGTGGCCACAGAGGTGGAGCAGCAGTGTGGAGTTGTCCCTCTGGGGTGCTCCCCCCTCAGCCCCATAAGCAAGCGGCACTGTGCTCAAATGCAGCACTTGATCTCATTTCTCTCACTGTCTTCACCATGACCACAGAAGCAAAGGAGAATGCAATACTAAAGCCACGGTACCACAAGAAAGAAAAAGTAAGAAAGGAAGGGAAGGAGGGAGGAAGAAGGAATCCGGGGGTGGGGGCCGGAACAGAGGGAAAACAGGATGCCTAAGCCAAGAATTTCAGCAAGCAACCAGTGAAGATTAGCTGCAAGTCACTGAAGAGAATGATGTCTTCAGAGAACAAACATAAAGACACAAAATTAGAGTCTAGCAAATAAATTGAAAGTCACCATAACACAATACAATAAAGCAGAAAATGTCAAGCAAAAGAGTAGATATAAAGATCTATACAAACACAAGAGTTCACCAGCAAAGAAACTGAAGATGTTTAAAAATAAAAAACTTCCAGACCAGTTGGAACTCCAGCACACACAGATATAAAAATCCTCAAAAAAGATAATCCAATATTACAGCAAAGGATTCATTCGTCATGACCAAGTTAAATAGGGATACAAAATGGTTCGATGTACATGGATAAATTAAAGTACCACGTCAACAAAAAGAAAAATAAAAAGTACATGCAATAATAAAATATGTTTTTAAGTATTTTGACAATATTCGTTATCCACTTACAATAAAATCATTCAATACATGGGGACAAAACTGACTCACAGCATTAAAAAGATGGATAACAGAGCCCCAGAATTATCCCACACAAATATGGACACTTAATTTATGACAAAGAAACAAACACCATAAATGAAGAAAGGAAAGCCTGTTCATTTAATGACATTAAGATATGTGGAAAATCACATTGATAAAAGATAAAAGTAGATCACTAGCAACATAAAAATTAATCCAAAATGATTCAAATATTTGGATATTAATGTGGTAATATTAAAGTCATGGGAGGGAACACAGGTGACACACTCTAGGATCTCAACATCAGAAATGTATTTGGAGACTAAAGTCCATTAGGAAGAGAAACAAAAATAAGAATAAAAAAGTGGAACTGAATTAAACTTAAAAGCTTCTCAACAGCAAAGGAAACTGCTACAAGAACAAAAAAGCAACCTATCATATATCTGACAAGTTTATATCCAAAATCATGAATGAGAGATACAACTCAAGAACAATTAAGAAATCGACAAACTCATAAAAAGGGTTAAGGACCTGGATAGACCCCTCCTTAAGAAGACATACTTGTTTCTGTGACAAATGATGATGAAAAAATTACATGGAAAAAAGTGGTCATTAGTACTTAAAATTAGGGAAATTAAAATTAAAACGTTAGATGCTATCTAACGATAGTGAGAATGGCTTATATTAAAAGTCGGAAATAAAAGTTGGCAGGCATATTGAAAGAAGGAAGATATAGTACAATTTTGGTGGTAATGTAAAATGGTTCAACTTCTATAAAAAGAACTTTTTAAAAGGTATGAATAATCCTAAAATAAATAAAACTGGAAATACCGCATGACTCAGCAAGTAACACTCCTAGGCATTTAATTGAAGGATACAAAAACATAATTTAAAAGAATATTTGCACCATAGCATTATTCATAGTAGGCAAAAACACAGAATCAACTGAAATAGTCACTAATAGATTACTGGACTAAGAAGCTGTGGCATATAAACCATCCAAGGGTTAGTTCAAACCGTGGTACCCTATATGGCCCCCTGAGCCCACCAGAAGTGGTCCCTGAGCAGTTTCAGCTGTGGCCCCCAAACAAATAACCAAAATCCATCCCTTCTGGAACAAAACAGATGAAACTTGAAATGATTATGCTTGATGAAACAAGGACTTAAAAGGCAGTCCCCAATTTCATGCATAATGTGGATTATAACTAACAAAGCAAACTATCAAACAGCAATGGTTACCAGGGTGAATGAAACAGGTTAGGAAGATGAAATTTCCGTATTCCTTAAGTCCTCCACAACATAAACCACAGGAAGTTTTACATGATCATTTTTCAATTGGAGATAATTTGCAATTGGAGAAACTCAAACTTTATTTCTGTGTAACTGGGGTTGAGTTAGCTCAAGATTATATTTATGGGGCTAGAGAGATAGTACATAGTGCATAGGGCCTTTTACCTTGCACTCAGCTGACCTGGCTTCGATCCCTCGTAACTCGTATGGTCCCCATGCACTGTTAGGGGTAATTCCTGAGTGCAGAACAGGGAGTAACCTCTGAGCATCACTGGATGTGGCTCAGAAAAAAAATATATACATATATATAATGTGTGTGTGTTTTAAACAAGTTTTATTTTAAAATTCTTATAAAATTTTACCACTAGTAGTAGTTTCCTTTCTAGGAATTTGCTTATGATCATTCCCTGTAATTTTACCCTATTTTTTAAAAGTATTCTCAAAGTACTTTTTCTTTAATTGTGCACTATCTTGTTGAATCATTAATAATTCAATTGTTAGTGAATAATTTATTATTCATGTATAATCAATAATTAATTAATAATTATTTCTACCAATTATCATTAATGTGTTTATGACCAGGGGATATGCTTCTGTGTATTCTGTACTGATCTGTATTTTGAATATAGAAACATTACAGATAGTTAATAAATATTTATTAAGTTGAATTAAAGTCACTTTGCTTTTCATTAAGTGAATTTGGAAACAATACTGAGTGGTTTTCTGTCCTAATAAAGTGAAGTCTATGACTGGTGGTCAGTTACAGAGAGGCTGGAAGGTGCTAGCCCACAGATTGCTTACATAAGTGAACTACTACTTTTTCTGTCTCAATCAACATGGCTTCTCCCTCAGAAATGCCCAGAATGGGAAAGTGAGATACTGGTTATATGCTAGATTTGGTGAGAACGTGAAAAGAAAATCGATAGCTCTATGCTTTGTACTGTACGTATGTTCCTGCTTCCACAGAGGAAAAAGTCAGCTTTGTTATTTAATCTGAAACTCCTGATAATACAATGTGAAGATTTTAAGCCACAATGCCTATAAAAGGTTCAAACTGTAGCTGCCTAACATTATAATCATAATGGTAAAGACTGTAGTGCACATTTTTCATACAATAAAGCAACTAAGGAAAGTTCACCCAGATCTTGAGAAACAATATATAGTTACAATTTGGTTGAGTTAACATTACAATGAAAGTCCTCACTTTTGCATCTCCTCGCTTTTGTGTGCCATTATTATTATTTATGGCTTGAATTGTGAGAGCTAATTCAAAATGCACAAGTCATAGAGTAAACATGATTTCTGCTTTGGGACTTACTGAGTGAACTGGATAGGCAAAATATTTCATGTTAAAATGCTCAAGTCTGGAGACAGCTAAATCTCAATGGTAAAATTTACCTTGTTTCTACAACACATCCTTATCTTTAGCTATTGTAACTTTTGCCTTAATTTATAGACATCTTCATTTGGGAAAAACTCATTGAGACAGAATGTACAATTTAATTTCTCTAAAAAACACCTTAAAGGTTACTCGAGTGTCACAAATTTGAAAAAAATGTACAGGAATTCATCAAAAACTAGTTTGCATTTGCATTTTGGCACATACTGACTCTTCTGTCCAACCTGATCTCCAATCTTAAGTCTTTTCATGTAAAATGCTCTGAACTCTTAGAAACCACACCTACTGAACCTGTCTCATCCTGAGAGTTTGTTCTGTTCAGTTGTTTATAATCAGCATTAAGCACTAAGTATTCTACAACTTTGCCACTGAAATATAAGATAAAATTTAGGATTGGATGGCCTGAGGTACACTTCATGAGCATATATGTGTATACAGAGATTGTTGGAAGAAAGGAATGACCATTTCTAGACTTTAGAATTTCTAGAAATGGTCATTCTAGTTTCCAGAATTTCTCTCTTTGTGTGACAACATTTTATGTTATTCTACATAAGTTAAGATTAAGGTAAGACATCTGAGCCAAAAGTAAGAGCTCAATTAAGAGTCCTAGATTTGTCTCATATTTTTTGTGATCTTAATGAATTTGCCTATGAAATAGAGACATAGTACAGATCTAATTGGATAATTATAAAAATTAAATAAGATAGAATAGTTTGAGCAATTTGTTATCTAAGAAGTGCATTCTGTCACCTTTCCTTGATAGAATTCTCTACTCATCTTTCAAACACTCAAATAGCATTTGTAAATTAGCCTATACTTATTTTTTAAAAAGTCAAGATATCTTCTTGACAACATGTTAACCCTAAAGCCAAGTAACACTTTCTGCTTAGAAATAACTCTTTACAAGAAAGAGCAATAAATGTATAATACACTTATACAGATCGGATATGAATGGAGCTCAGCAGCCAGATCTTGCCTTGCATGTGTGACACTGTTGAATCAAACACATATTTGCCACATTTGATAAATTCTCTTACCAACAACCCCATTTTTAAAGTAAGGTCTCATCTCTGTTTCTCCTTTTCATTTCACTCTCAATGTTAGCAATTCCATTAACTTTACTTTCATAGTCTACATTGAATTTAACCACTTTTTAGTACTTCCTCACCATTTGTGTCAGGGTGTCAGGCCCAAGATTATCAGGCCAAAAAGATTCTTTGTGCAAATTATCAAGGCACAATTATCTGTTAGAACATTGCTGTTCTATAACATTTTCTCCCAAAGAAGATACCTCAGTGTCCGTATGCTGCAAAGTTACCTGATCAATATACAAGTCATGTGACAAACATATATTGGTCCTCATTTCAAAGATGAGATGGAGTCAGATATCATTGTGCTTAAGTTCCAGTGGGAGAAATATTCAATCAACAGCAACAAAAAAATAGTAGCAGTAGGACACGAAAGTCAAGGGTAATAATGAGTAGGTAGAAGACAACTTAGAGTAGTCAAGGGGGTTCTGGGTTAATGTGAAGGAAAAATACAAGATGGAACAAGATTCAAGGAAAATTGCAGATGCAAAACTATTATGTAATATCCCAAAACATATGTCCTAAGAAAATTAGACCATGACTTTGTTGGAATTAAGGGAATAAAAGATTTAATTAAAAATCTTGTTATGAGAGGTCAACTGTAGTGGTTCTATGTTTATGAAAAGTTCTTAGAAAGCAGAAACAGACAGAGGAAAAGAAAGAGTCATGCAGAGAAAGACTGAGGCTATGCAGACCCAGACCAAGGAGCATGAATAAGTGCCAACATCACCAGGAGCTAGAACAGAAACGGAAGGGATTCTCCCTCCCCGCCTCCAGGAGGAATTCAGTCTGCTGATACTTTGAGTTGGAATTTCGTTTTTGTCTGCACAATTGTGAGAGATTAAGTTCCTTTTATTTTAAGCTACCCAGTTTGTAATTTGTTAAGGCAGTCCCAGAAAATGAAGGCAGATCAAAGGAGCTTGGTACACTCTAGGAAAAACAAAACCAGGAAAACTAGGTAAGTTGTTAAAATACCAAGAGGGTGGGAAAAGGTAGATATGAAAAATGTTTCATTGCTGACATGACAAATGTACCCACCAATAAAAACAAATGCTAAGTCCTAGACCTGCCAGTGAGGATGAATTTTTAGTCTGGTGAGGAAGGGGCAGGAGGTGTATCTAACTGGGTTTTGTAGGGTTTTGTAGGGTACAGCATGGAGTTTGAATTTTACTTCGAATGTCAACGAAAGCTCTTGGAAGTTTCTCAAAGGTGGAGGGCATGATCTGATGTCTGGTTTTGAAAAGATCTTTCTAGATGCTTTTGGGGGGAAATGAGAGTAGCAGGGAGGCAACAGAGGAAGTTGGATAGTTAGATAGCTTCTGTGGTATTCTAGACATAAGGAGATGGCAGCCCAACTTGCCTTGCCTGCAAGAGTTGACAACCTTTGAATAGCACACATCCAGGGGTGCCATTCAGAGCATGGCACTGTCTGTCTGACACATGACTTACATCTATGACACAACAGGTTTCTAGGAGAATAACAGTATAAAATGGCTGTCTTCCCAAGATGCTGGTGTCCTCAGAAAGGGATGTCTTTTGAGAATAGCTCAGGGGCACTCTATATGTACAAGTGATAAGTGGGCTTTGTACTAGCAGTGAGAAAGTCCTAAAAAGAAGTCAACAACCAAAATAGATTATGTAGGTAGCATTGGGAATAGTATAAGGTCTAAGGAGGAGAGTCAATGATGACACTTTTGTTTTTTTGGTATGAAATTCACTAGGGCTGGAGAAATAGCACAGCGGGTAGGGCATTTGTCTTGCACATGGCCGACCCAAGTTCAATTCCTCTGCCCTCTCAGAGAACCCAGAAAGCTACCAAGAGTATTTTGCCCGCACGATACTCTCTGGAGAGCCTGGAAAACTACTCTTGGCATATTCAATATGCCAAAAACAGTAACAACAAGTCTCACAATGGAGACGTTGCTGGTGCCCGCTCATGCAAATCGATGATCAAGGGGATGACTGACAGTGCTACAGTGCTACAGTAATGCAATTCACTGGAGGATATAATTTACCAAGATGCCAAACAGGGTAATGATCATCTGACATGTTTCTAAGGGACAGAGTGGACTCAAGGGTAACTTCTGGTATCTTTGAGCTGCCTGTTAAATGCCCAGTGGAAATAGGAAGAGTGGGTAACCACATACACTAAAATAGGGGTTAATTTCTGCTGTTATTTCCGCGCATTATTATAACTTAATGTAATAATGGATGTTACAATTCCTCCTAATGGTATGAGGTTGATTGGATGGATTAGATGCAAAGCTAGTGTTTAAGACAAAAAAACAAAAACATCTTACAAAGGTGCTTGCTTGGATTTGACTACGATTATCTTGTAAAATTTATAGTGGATGAACCACATCTGGGCCTGGAGCCAGAGCACCGCTGAGTCTTTTATCACTGGTTTGTGTGGCTCAGTGCTGCCTTCATTGACTTTGGGGGGCAGAAAGTCTCCGTGGATGTTAATGTTAAGTAATCTTTAACAGTAGGGGTTTAATGAGTTGTTTTCATGTTGGATGGTAAGTACTTCAGATCCATAATTCCACTTCACACTGCCTTTGTCACCCAACACCATCTGAATTAAAATGCAATTTTTGAAAAAGTTCTCAAGAGAAAATAGTTTATTATTCTTTTGGCTAAATAGTTTCCCTTGTCCCTTACAGGAAAAAATTATTTACTTAGGTAAGAATTACTTGTACCAACTATAGGTCACGCTGGACAGAAAAAAAAAAAACAAAACATTTTATTATTCTATAAGGCTTGCAGAATAGGAAACATAACAAAACTATGTGTCATGAGTGAAATTTAAACATGCATGTGTTGAAAGAAAAGCCTTAATTTATGCTCCCAGCTCCTCCTCGCTTAGTATACTCTCTTCACAGAAGTTTTCTCAATGTTGCAGCGCACAGGAAAAAGCATTTTCCCAACGCTTCCCACAGTCTTGTGTCACAGTAATTTTAGGGTTTGGAATAAGAATGTCAGTTTTGACATCCGATGCTATCTTGAAGTTCCCAAATGTATCAGTCTACTCAATAGGTCTTGGCTGCAATGTAGTAAACACAAAAGTATCACTGGGAAAATTGAGAATCATTTCTCCTGAGCGGAATGTGTAACATCTTCACTTTTCATTTGTATTTTCATCAGAGTTTAAAGATGAGGTTGAAAGGTTAACATTTAGAAAGAAAAAAAATAAAGAAGGGACTGGAGTGATAGCACAGCGGGTAGGGCATTTGCCTTGCACTCGGCCAACCCGGGTTTGAATCCCAGCATCCCATATGGTCCCCTAAGCACCACCAGGAGTAATTCCTGAGTGTAGAGCTAGGAGTAACACCTGCACATTGTTGGATGTGACCCAAAAAGCAAAAAAGAAAGAAAGATAGAATACTGAAAATACCTCATTAAATCTATGTTGATATTTAATACAATATTGAGTAATTTTTCATTTAACTATTTTCAAATTCACAACCAAAAATACCTTATTTGTCTCAAAAATACTCTATTTCAAGTAGACTGTTTAACATGTATATACACGTTAATCGGTGCATGGCTAACTTGGTGGCAAAACCTGGGAATGTCAACTACATAGGTGGCATCCTGGATAGGTGATCCCTGTTCTAAACAAAAGCAGTGACATGATCTTTAGCACATTACTTAGCCTCTCTGCACCTTATGAAGATGACTGCAACAATAAAATGAGAAAATGTGCTGAAAGTACTAGCTCAAAGCCAGAGTTTTTTCAATGTCCTCTATTTTATCTCTTTTTGTTGTAAGAGCAAGCAAGCAAGCAGAGCAAAGTGATTACCTAAAGGCAGCCGCTAAGGTAATCTAGGGGGAGCTAGACAATGATGTGGAGGCATCTGGCAGGTTGAAATCCCAGGCCTGCGACTTAGAAATGTCTTAGTTGCTGAGAACCTGGAATCAACGGACTTCTGAAAATAAAAACACATTATACAACATGTGTACAATATACACAATAGCAGTTTATTGGCATAGGTTATAAACAATTATAGGATGTAACTTGTTTTCCTCAGAAATCTATATTTATTTAGGAAGTTAAAAAATGTACGAGGCTAGTATGAAGGTTTCTAGCCTTTCTGGTCACTTATTTTTTGTGTGACTTTTTCTCATTCTTAGCCCCAGGTAAAATAGAACGGGTAGAACTCTGGACTTCGCGTTCCTAGTCTCTCCTTGGAGGCTCTTCTAAACTTACTGCCTTCTCACTGAACAATAATCAAGGGCAGATCTACCATGAGCAAAAGGACAATATGTTGAGTGAAGTGCAGTTGTCATTCTTTTAGCTGCAATTTAATGATCTTCCCCAGTTGGAGATTTTCCAGGTGGCTCTCTAAATCACTTTATTTGATCATGTCATCTTGAGAATTGTCCAGGACTCAACAGAGGAAAAAAACTTCACTGTGATTTAATTGTTTTTGTCTTGGGGCCACACTTGGCAATGCTTAGGGTTCACTCCTGGCTCTGTGCTCAGAAATCACTGCTGGTTGTCTGGGGGACTCTACGCAGTGCCAGGGATCAAACTGGGTTGGCCTTTGCAAGGGAAGCACTTTCCCCAAGGTATGAGGCCTCTGGTCCATGAAGTTTAGAAGGTGACTGACTGAAATTCTACTGAGATCCAGTCTATGTCAGATGCCTGAGAAACTGTTTGGATTGCTTAACATTGGTGACCTGGAATGATCATCACTAAGTCATGTATTCTCAGTGATGATTAATGGGAAATACAACTTTTAAAGGACTCATGTAACCTTGTCGAAACTCCCTTCTAGCAAATTGGATGGTATCCATTCTTTTAAAAGAAGGAGTGGGTGGTGGAAGTTTAGAAAAAGACAAAAAAAAAACTGATTCAGAGATGAAAAACTTACAAATCCAACTAGTGAGCAAGACTGTGTCTGAATAAACATTTATTTCATTCTGTAAAGTACAGAAGAATAAAAAGAAATTCTAAGGCTATCAGATTAAATAAAAACATTTTCTTTAAAAAGTTGAGCCCCCCAAAGTCTACAATAGAAAAATAGCATCGTATTGCAAAATGTACAAAACACAAGTAAATGATGTAAAAAAAATGAAAACCTTGAATAATGCAAACATTCATGAGATAATGTTAAATTAACTTAGTACAAAACAGACTTCTTATAAAGTAAATGCCTATCTAATAGTTAATTTCTGTTAAGGAGTGGTATTACTTCTTGGTCTGCTGAATAAAATAGTCTTTTATCTATTCATGAATGCTATTTAGACAAGGTGATATTTCCAAATCAATAATTTCTATACCCTTTTCTGGTACTCATTATCACATACATGTTTTTCTACACAGGATAACAGGTATTATATCCAATTTCACGTTGAAAAATGTGGGTTGTAAACTGAAAGTAGGTGAAAATTGAATTCATTAATGAAACTTTAACAATATTAATTTGTTAATAGTTGACTCAAACTATAAATTTCTATATTTAAAAAACAATATTAAAATTCACAATGTGGCAAAAAGCTATTGGAATGAGGCTAGAGGTATCATACATAGGTTATGGTGCTTGCCTTGTATGCGGCTGACCCTGGTTTGATTCCTGGCACTACGTGATGCCCTGAGCGCCATCAGGAGTGATCTCTGATCACAAAAGCAGGAGGAAGTCCTGAGCACCAACAAATGTGGCCACTCCCAAAAACTCTACTGAAATTGTTAACACATTAGATTAAAAAATATTGCATAGGTTAAAGGTGAAATCTTATTTCTTTCAACCTAAAGTAAACTTGTAATATTGTCTCCCAAAAATGGGCAACCAATGACAAGGTATTTATGAAAGTTAGATCAAATATTACTCATCATTCTTATATTTAATGTGACAAGGAAGAACCATAACATAGATTAAAATCAAGCTCTTTTTGTTCCCATTGCCAAATCAGAGATGATATATTCTATCCTATAGAGATATTAAATCTTTTCTATTGAAAACTGCAACACCTCCTATGATAAGAAACCTGGACTAAACTTTGCATGACTTCCTTTAGAGTTCCTGTCTGGAAAATCTCAAGGTTGACAGAAGAATATATTGCTTCTTCTAGTCAACTGCTGAAGATAGACCCTTGGTCCCCCGTAGAGTAGTTATTCAGAAGGATATAAATTGTTAATTTTTCCTCTAGATGTAGATGCATCTCAGGAGTCACTTTTCCAAGGCTATTTCTGAAAGCAATTCCTCTGAAATATAATCATCAGGAAGGAAAGGGTCCTTGTGGGAGAACAGGATACTACTATTGACTCCCTGAGCCCAGGCTCACTCTCCCTCCCTACTTCCTTTACTCCCCCTTTAGTGAGAAGACATACAGATGACCAACAGACACGTGACAAAAAATAATGTCACCATCACTTAACATTAGGAAAATACAAATAAAAACTGCAACGAGATAATACCTCATACCTATAAAAATGGCTTGCATTAAAAAGACAAAAAAAAGTGCTAGTAAAGTGGTAGTTAGTTTGGAGAAATGGAACGTTCATACACATCTTGTAGAAATACAAATTAGTGCAGCCACTATGAAAAGGAGAATAGAGATTCACCTAAAAATGCGAAGGGGGCTAGAGCTGAGGTACAGTGAGTAGGGCTCTTATCTTACATATGGCCAACCCGGGTTCAGTTCCAGCACTCTATATGATCTCCAAGTCTTATCAGGAGTGACCCCTGAGAAAAGAGCCACAAGTAAGCCCTGAGCAATTTAACACTGAGTATGACTCAAAAAACAAACTAACAAAATCTCCTGAGAGCCACCCAGATTTGATCCAGAGGTGAGAAACGGACCCTCTGCTCCTAAAGACTTTGATCGAGAGGTCTTCTAACCCATTTTGGCACCCAGAGCGGCATCTTGCAGCTATGCATCTTGACTGTGAACTGAGCTACAACCTCGTGCCACCCGGGGAGGGATTTTCCCTCTCTGTCTTGTTTTTCTGAGTGAAAATGGTGGCGGTGGCAGCATCCATGTGGTGAGAGCCACCCTCTAAGATCCCCAACCCGGAGGTAGGACTTTTTTTTAGTGACATAGCCTGTAGGTGGTCCTGGGACAGGGGGCGTTACTGGCACGCCTTCCACCCAGATAGGATCCAGAGCTTCGGCACAAGATACGGACCCTCTGCTCCTAAAGACTTTGATCGAGAGGTCTTTTAACCCATTTTGGCACCCAGAGAGGCTTCTCGCAGCAATGCATTTAGACTGTGAACTGAGCTAAGATATCAGAAACCCAAAACCCAAAAAGAACTCAGAGTCTTCACTCTCAGCAATGAAAAGGAATTATTAAATGATACCTTTTCAGCAGGCTTGATTGTTGGGGAAAAATTCCAAACAATAATAGTGAGTTCTCTATTAAATATTGAATGTATTCAAAGTATAGAGAGAATAAAGGGAAGATCATTAGTTACTTAGGTGGGGGGTGGGAAGAGGGTATATTGGGGTTCTTAGTGGTGGTACATGTGCACTGGTAAAGGGATGTGGGTTTAATCAGCATATGACTGAGACTTAAACCTGAAAGCTTTGTAATTTTTTTCACGGTGAGTCAACAAAATAAAAACTTAAAAAAAATCCCTGAGAATGAAAATGCCATAAGGTTCAGCCATTCCACTTCCAGATACTCCCCCAAATAATAATAGACCCCCAGTTAAAGAATTATATGTGTCTCCTTTTGTCCACTAGCATTGTTTTCAGGAGAGCACCTCCTGAACAGGACTCAGGAAATTCAGGGGTCTTCCTGGCAATTCTTGGTCAACTGGGCTGGCAGTTCAGTATGATGCCTCGGGATATGGTGGTGCTTGGGCTCTAAAGTTCTAGCAATTACCCTGGCCACCATGACAGTTCTTGGTTACTCCGGGACTATACTCAGTCATGCTTGGAGGACCATATTGTTCTGGGGATGAAACTGGGGTTGGCCACATGCAACACATATGTTCTAACCCCAGTATTGTCTTTATCTGATGCAAATATAGTATTATTTTTAACTTGCAAGATATGGAAACAAACATAAAACTCCATCAAATAACAGCCAGACTCAGATATGGTGTGTGTATACACACACACACACACACTATATAATGAAATACTATTCTGCTATTTTCAAAAGAATGCTATTATTTTTAACCATAGAAATAGACCAAGAGCATATTATATCACTCAAATGTGAAAATTAAGCAAGACAAATAAATAAAAACAAATAAATCATTACATTCTGAAATCATAAGAACTATGGCTATCAGAGAAGAGAAGAGCAGGGGCTAGGTAAATTGGGTAAAATGAATCAATCTATGGTGACAGATGGAAAAGAGAGTTTTGGTGGCAATTATGACTGTCACTCTGGCCTGCATGATGTAATCCATATAGAAGTTGAGTTATAATGCTATACACCTGAAAGCAACATAACATTTTATGTTGTTTTGAGGCCATATCTGATGTATCTCAGAGATACTCCAAGCTCTGTACTCGAAGCTTGCTCCCAATGGTTCTCAGAAAACCATACACCCACAGAGATAAAACCCAAGACTCCTGCTTGCAAAGCATACACTCTAACCCATAATATTTTCTTTTTTGGTTGCTGCTTTACTTTTTATTTTTGGGGGGCACACGCCTGGTTGTGCTCAAGGATTACTCCTGGCTCTGTGAACAGGGGTCACCTTTGGAGGGCTGGGGGGAACATGTAAGGTACTGGGCATCAAACCTGGTCAGCTGCTTGCAAGGCAAGCTCCTTACCTGCTATAACCTTTACAGTCCTCTATATAATGTTTTAAACCATCTTCATTTCAATAGGAAAGATAAGGAAACTATCTGAAAGTTAAATTGCATGTTCGGTTTCAAGGACTGCATGGTCCTCCTCAAATAACCCCTGAGTGTTACCCTGCTGGCCTCCCATGCACCACCAGCATGCCCCCAGGACCCCAGCACCCGAGAGAGGCACTCCTACAATACTAAAACAAAAAAGCCCATCTCCTCTTCACAATGGAAAGATCCCTCACTGTCAGCAGACACGGAACAATGTGAGTTTTTGATACTAGAACTAATGTCCAGGTTTGCTTTTATCTTTGACAGCACCAAAGCTGGCACTAAAAATGTACTTACACTGCTTATATCTTGGGCTAAGTGTCCAAAGAATTCCAGTGGATGTATGTGCTTCTGTGGAGCAAACTGAAGAATTGCAGGGTGCTTGTTGAAATCCAATTGATTTTCAATGAATTTCCTTGGGAATGGAAAACTTCTAGCAACGTGATGAATGCTATATACTTTTCAAAGAGGCAAACGGTGTAAAAAATGACCCAAACAACGTAGTATTCAAAGAGGACTTCATCAAGAAATGAGAACATGGCTATAAAAAGCTCTTTCCTCAAGTATCTCTCCCTAAGTGCACATTGCTGGGCTGGGCTGCTGACTCAGCACTTGTAACAGTTGGCTCTGCCATGACAGGTTTTTTGAGAACTCAAAAACTATTTTAAGACGTGGAAGGTTCTCTCCAGCAGCCATACCCTCATGCATTCTGCCAACCTGTGAAGGATGGAGCATGCTTATCTAGAGTCAGGGAATCCTCAGTTCCATTTTTAGCTCTTCCATTTATTTACTGAGTGATTCTGAGGTTATTTAACCTCCTTTTGTTTTGGAACTTCAGCCAAGAAAATAGAATCATTGCAACTTTTCTTAGAATACTTGGGTAACTGGAGGGGGGAAGGTGGGGAAGAGGAAAAGACTATTTGGATAATCAATACTTTCTCATAAATATGTATTATTATTTTAGGTCTCTATCATCTTGTTTAGAATTGAAGAAATTGTTTAAAGTTTGGGTAAAAGGGGGGAAAAGATCATTTTCCCAGCTCTTGTACTAACGTTTAAAGTGTAAAAAAAAATCCTCCCCAAATATATATGGTTAAATGTATGCTTGATCCTTTGCTTAAATTTCTCTTCCTCCATCTGCAACCTTTTAGGGCCTGAGAGTCACACTTTCAAGTAAAGGGAAACTGAGTTTGAGTAATCTTTTATTTACTTATTTTAGTGTAGCAGAATACACATAAACATAAAATGTTACTCTACCTATTTGAACTGTACAACTCCATGGCATTTAATACACTCAGACTGTTGTGCAATCACCACCACTACCCTACTCTAAAACTTCCACTATGCTAAAGGGTATCTTTATTCTTGAAAAACAAAATTACTTCCTGCAGCCCTCGATAATTATTATTATCCTTTTTGTATTTATCAATTTGTGTACTCAAGGAATTTCATATGACTGTAATGTAACCATATGATACCTGTCCCTCTACATCAGAATTTACTTCCTTTATAAATCTGAATACAGAATAGTTCTTTGATCTATTTTCTGGAAGTATTGTCTCTGAATATTCTTTTTATGACTTTCATCATATAACCAAAGAGGTGCTAGAAGATTTATGAACTGATTCTGCAGTTCTTTGAAAAGATTCAGTTCTTCAGATCCATCACTATATTTCCCCAAAAGAAATGATGGATTTTAAAATGAATCTATCTCTTAATTAGCATAAAATATATGCAATATATAACATTAAGCACTATTCATTAGCAAATGAAATATAAACATAAACATCCATATACTTGGATTTTTACATATCGACTTACATAATTACTTACATATCAATGTAAGTAAAACATATTTCAGATACATTTGAAGGCTAGACAGTACAGAGAGTAAGGTGCTTACATGCACACAACCAATGTGAGATGGATCCCTAGTACCATATATGGTCCCTCAAGCACTACCAGGAGTGATCCCTGAGTATATACATATGTGTGTGTCTCTATAAAGAGTCAACCTTTTGAATATATCAAGTATATTTTAAATTTTTTCAGATTATATTAGATTTAATCATATTTAGAAAAATAATTAAATACCTGGTAGGGCTTTTATTCAGTTTTTTTATCTGTATAAAATATATCTAACTGTAAACATTTTCTTTTTTTTAAATTTATTCTTTTATTGAATCACCATGTGGAAAGTTACAAAGCTTTCAGGTTTAAGTCTCAGTTATACAATGCTTGAACACCCATTCCTTCACCAGTGCACATATTCCACCACCAAGAATCACAGTATACCTCCCCCCTCCCCCCACCTCCCCAGCCCCCTACCCCGCATGTGTAACTGGTAAATTTTACTTTACTTTCACTTTACTTTGATTACATTCAATATTTCAACAAAAAACTCATTATTATTGATTTGGAGTTTCTCCCCGCTAAAGTCGACCTGCTGAAAAGAAAGCAATTTATAATTTGTTTTCCATTGCTAAGAATGAAGAGATATGAGGTTGAGAGGCCGCACTAGCAGCCATACGGTTTTGGATTTCTGTATTTTAGTATTTTAGTAACTAAGTCCAGAGAAATATCTGCCAGAAATTGCATCATTGTAAGCTTGTACCTCTCGGCTACTTTATATTCCACATATGAGTGCAATCTTTCTTTTTCAGTTTTAAAATTAAGGTACTACGGCCAATATTAATGAAAAGGAAAACGAGAAAAATTTAACAATAATTGACATTTCAATGTCAGGTGGTCTACTGTACTGAATTGTAACCTGTGAAACATTATGTAATAAATACTGAGAATATTAACAAGTTCAATAAATATCACTAAACACTGAGTATGGCACTCAACAGGTCACAACTGAATTGTGAGCTAAAATATTTTGGCCCCAAATTCAACACCCAGACATATTTAAAATGATATTTTAAGATAACTATCACTAAGGAAATACTCTAATTTTATGTTATCAGAGTATTTCTAGTAACATATTAGTCTAAGATTATGTTTATGTTTCCATAGAAAACATGTGTAGTTTCTAACACAGCAGTTCCAACTTAGCAAAGCTTGTGCAAATAATATATAAGAAACTGTATTGGAACAGTTTCTGGAATATGCTATTTTCTCAATTATAATATTCAGTCATATTATAATATTTAATAATAAATATCTATTATGTTATTTTCATAATAAAAAAAGAAACTGTATTACTTCGAGGTTATAATATACTACTTGAAAGTTGAATAAACTTTCATTCTAGTTTCACTCCCTTTGGGGGCAAAGGTCCCACCATATACTACCACATCTGGCTAAATTGTGACTGAATGGCATAAGATAGATTCACTAGATAACCATGTAATATCACCAAGCAGTAAAATTCAGGGCAAAACAGTGTAAAACAAAACAAAGAACACCATTTTATTTCTATTAGCATTCATATGAAAAGGGGGTATGAGTTTTTTTTAAAATCAGAGTTTAATGGTTGGCATAGTTACACTGAACACAGGTAATTAAGTTTCTGGTATGAATTATTGTTTTTAGGGTATAAAAACAATTGGTTCATGTACAGCACAAAATACACTTTCAGAGAAAATGGAGTTTTACATGCAAAATTAGATTGCTGATCAGAATGTTATTATTGTTAATTGACTGTATTCAATGAATAAAACGCCATTCTAGCCCCCAGATGCTCAAACCACCATAACCCACTGAAAAATACATTTCATTTGATAAAGCCAGTTCTAATTTGTTAGGAATATGAGAAATAATGTTACTTATATTCACTTTCTGCACTTTTTGTAGTTTTTGTAGGGTTATTACTTTGAATTAGCTGTTGTTCCCCTAATAAGTTTCCTCCGTAGGCTTTAACTTAGAAGGGAGAGAGATTTTCCAGCAGATATATTTTTCATTGCTCACGTACAGATTTAGCAATCATCAAAAATCAAACTAGTGAATTTCCCATACATTCTGAATATATTTCAGAACACAAAACCTAGGTACGAACCTAAGTGACCCAAATTCAGAGCGGAAAGACAAATGGTCTCAAAATGGACATCCATGTGCATATCAAAAGACAAAACAACCCTAGGCTCCATAATGAATTGGCTATTCTCTACTCTTCAATTGTCCTGGGCACATGTCTTGGACTGGAGGACCCTCTAAGAGTCAGAATGAGTAGACAGGGAGTTAAGCGCAAACACCAAACAGTCTTAGTCTACATTGAGATGGGTACAGGATATGAGTAACATAGTCATAACTGTCCTGGAATGACTAGGACACTGCTAGTTCCATACCTTAGATTGCTTTCCAGGGAGTCTACCATACTCGTCCCATTAAAGAAATATGACAATGAGCTATAGCTCACACAAGTGAGAAAGGCACATATCTAAACTCTGGTAATAATCTCCGTTGCAGGGAGGTGGTAAAAAGAGGTATATCCATCCACTGCTGGTGGAAATGTCTTTTGATTCAGTTCTTATGGAAAACAATATGGAGATGTCTCAGTAAAGTAAGAGTAGAGTTGCCATATGACCCAACATTTACACTTCCTGTTATTACCTCCCCACCGGGACACACAAAAATCACTCACAGAGATATATGTCTACCATTATTCACTGCAGCACTTGGTACAATAGCTAGATTATGGAATCAACCCAGATGTTCAACAATAGATGACTGGATAATGAAGGTATGGCTTATAAACATAACGGAATACTTCGCAGCTGTAAGGAAGGATAAAAAGCATGCAACCCACTGCAACTTGAATAGAACTGGAGGATATTATGTTAACTGAAGTGTGTCAGAAGAAGAACAAACACCAGTGGGTATCATATGTGGCATTTAGAATAACAGGGAAAGCAAGGCATTTAGAATAACAGGAAATCAAGGGTCAAAGGGGAAATACCTAGACTGCCCTTGGTCCTGGATTGTAAAAAGTGATAAGTGCAAGGAAGGGAAAAAATCAAGGAAGAAGTAAGAAGAGGCAGAGAGAAGGTAGCATGGGCAAGGGACAGGAGTCTCCGGCCCAGCAGTGGTGTAGAACTGTGGTCTCTTATATATCTAAACCACGAACCAACAATATGAAAGCACAAGATCAACTACAGCAACCAAACTTTAAAATCTGCCTGCCAAGGAGGCAGGCTGGGGAGTGGGTGGGAACCTGAGGACACTGGTGGAGGAAAGTTGTCACCGGTGGTGGGATTGCTATTGGAACATTGTGTTCCTGAAACTTGACTATGAATAACTTTGTAAACCATGGTGCCTTAATAAGAAGTTTTAAATGTAATTTTTAATAAAGTTAATTTTTAAAATTTATATTCCCCGGAAATGATGTTTCTAACCTACCTGATTAAGTACTATTTACAAACATCCATTAAAAGTGGCTACTTTGAGAAAGATCAAGGCATAATTTTCTTTATTTTTCCCTTAGGCATAATTTTCTAAAGAACTTCAGTCTGATAAAACAAGATAAGGGTCACTTCTTCTACATGAAGTACCCTTATCATTGACCACTATAATAAAAAAATATTATTGATTGCCATAATAAATAAAATTGCAAAACAGAAGTTTAGCCTATAGTATGATTTTGCTATTTATTCCCTCATTGCTCTGAATCATTTGTCATAGAAGTATATATGTACCTCCTACTATATGTTTGATATTGAACATAAATGAATTTAAATTATTAGAAAAGTTACCATCTGTTATGTGTTGTTTACAGGTGCGACGCTTCCATAGAAAAGTTAGTTTCATACTTATCAGGCAACACTTGGAGTTAGAGTCAGTGGTGGCTATTCAAAGACCAGTGCATACACTAACTCTACCTCTAACTTTATCTGTCGGGGTCATTGAGTCCCTTTCTTACACAGATCAGTTACACTGCCATACAATTCTAATAATATAGCTCTAGAAATATCTTATGATGTGTTTGATCCTCTACTCTAGAAAAGCGAGTTTTAAAAAAAAATCCCTGATGTACTTCCTTCTCTGCTAGAGCTCTTCTTAATGGACATTGTGGCATGTGTGAAAATTTTGAAATTTAAATTCATTATACCTGGGTTCAGCTTAATTACTGGTTATATAAATATTAAATATGTAGTTGTCAGCTTTGACTTCACATGTGCTCAACTTTAAAACATAAACTGATGCTAGGCCCTTTATCTCCTTAAATTTGTTTCAACTGGTCCAGAGGACAGTCCTCAAACCTGCATTTTCCTTTGTTCTCTGAATAGGTTTTAAAAAATAAGAACCCCAAAATATTCTCTACTCAGTGATCAAGCCAAGCTCAAATAGTCACAGACTTCTTTAGAGTTCTGCACAAGCCACCCCACCCCATTTTCACCCAGAAAAGAGCACCACCCTCATATATTCTGAGCATCATATACAGATGGTCAGCTGACGAGAGGTCAGATGCAAGAAACTCTTTCAAATAAAAACACAAGGTAACCTCGAAGTGGGATATGGACAAACCCACAATCATAGAAAGAATATGTGAAATATTAAGAAGTTTAAAAAATTCATAACTTCGTGAGAGTTAGAAATCTGTTTCTCCGCCTAATGACTCAACAGCACGTGGTCTGTCACATAATTTGTGAATGTCTAAGCAGTAGATTTGAGACCTGCTGATTATTTTCTGGTGCTACTAATGGCAGGGCAAGCCTATGGACAGTCATAGGGTCAGTACCAGGTCCTGAGTGGGCCAAGATTTTCTGGAACCAAAAAGCTGGATAGCACCAGTTCATCAGTTTCAAAGATTGAGGACCTAATCCAGATAATTCTAGCACTCATTTAGCATCATGACAGATTTAAAATTTGCAAACCATAAAGTTATCTAAAATTCAATTTATATTTACAGCCTGTGCTACTACTGAAGGTAGAAAGAAAGAACTTCAGGGAGATAATCGAGGCACATTCGGGCATGCCTAGAACCAATGATGCGAATTCAAATAATTGACAATAATCTACACAAATTGGGTGATGGATTTTATTCTGTCCAAACCTGGTCCTGGGAATACTTCATTTTGACACTTTGTTTTTACTTGAAGTTTTTTTTTTTTTGGGGGGGTGTTAGTTCAAAACAAAGCGATGTAGTGCCTAAAGTTCCAGGTTCTTGCAGAATACCCACACATTCTAGCAGGTCATTTAGCCTCTCCAAATTACTTTTGTAACCATAAAATGGAGAAATGGCACCAAATGGTTTCTGAGTTCCTTCCAGCTATAAAAGTCAATGAAGTGATTGAAATTGAATTTTGTAAAAATTTAGGGGAAGAGTTGCCTTTTGTGTCTTTTAAAGACAGAAATCAGGCAGTAGTTAAGATTTAAGGCTGAGTTGAAATATATGTGTTTTCCTTACACAATCAAACTGCACAATTAGATGTCCTCATTACAAAAAGAACAGTTTCTAGAAGAGGAACTTTCTGGAGCTGTGAAGTGTACTGTCATGTTATTATTTTGCAGAAAATCCAAAGAACTAGGGGCACTTAGGATGCCTGATGGTCAGTACTTTTTGCTGTCAACAGTTTCTGGGGGTTAAAGCACAAAAAAAGGTAGTGCATTTCCTGCATCTGACTCTAGAAAAACTAACTTCATGGTAGTTTTCCAATTTTTGGTAAGTACCTAAATATCTACAGGGGAAACCCTTAGGGAGTTCACTCTAGTTTTAGTGAAATGTGAAAAGTAAAACCAAGTGTGTGGAGGGGAGAGATTTAACAGCAGACTTGACTCTGACCCATTTTTAAGCTCACAGGATCTTAAATGATCCTTTTAGAATTCTTAATGACTGAGGCAGAAAGCTCTAATTACTGCTATTAGACAAGTGATAATTCTGGCAACAACAAATAACTTAAGTATTAACTTAAGTGTTAATATATGCCAATGTTTTCTATTTTATTTTCTCAATCTTCACAACTATTATGATAGGTACTTTTAAAAATTATCACTGTTGTTTGTTGTTACTGTTGTTGTTCCATTTCTCAGATGAGATTACAAAAACTGAGATGGTCAAAAACACGAAGTTGATAAGAATTTGGAATACCTTGCCTGGACTGAATTTCCTTCCTTCCTCCCTTTCTGCCTTCCTTGCTCCCTCCCTCCCTTCCTTTATCTACTATAATTCTTCTTCTCATTATTTTCTTCTATGAGGCTGCTGAATTCCCAATGGCAAGTCTTCGAAGACTTGCAGGTTTAAGAGTCTTTCAATCAGGGCATAACAGTGCAATTTCTGCTGTTAAGTGGAATTTATATGGAAAGGAGATGAGAAAAGAGGAACCTAGAGATCTACCAATCCTCCCAAGAATTAACAATCTGAAAGAAAAGTCAGAGAAAGGGAAAGAATGAGTATACTGAGCCCTGCTTTGCTATATTAACATCATCAAGGAACGGTGCACATATGTCCTCATTCTACATGTGCTTCATGGAAAGCCAATATGAGCCAAATGATGCAAAGGGGTAAAAAGTGTTTCACTCTGCAGGGAGTGATGGCTCTAATTTCCTTACAATAAAATTAAACTATTGAAAAGGGGGAGGAAAAAGTCTTTTATAAAACCAACAAATTAAACTTAATTTAATATAAGCTGCTGAGCAGCAACAGATGAATTCTTTCAGTGCAGGCTACTGGAAAACAGAATTTAAGAGGAAGACTATTATTTGAAGTCTGTTTTGATCTTGCAACATGAAAACACACCGAGTTAAAACCAGGGCACATAGTTCAATCAGCCATTTCATCCTCACTTGGCTTTATTTACTGTCACCAGAAGGTGAGCCGAAGACCCTGACCTGGCATTGCCTCCTGGAAGCTGGTGGACCTTAGTGACATCTCTAACCACACAACAAGCCACAGTATCAAGCACGCCACCTTCAGAAAAATCCTGTAGCTGACTTAGCAAATGCATCTTCCAGGCAAGATCACCAAACAGATCCCACACCCACACTTAATGCAAGATCACCAAACAGGTCCCACACCCACACACTTCATAAAGACTCGTGAATTTCAGACCTGAAATTCCAGGTGTTCCTGATTGGAGCTGAAAACAGTCAAAGCTCAAAAACTGATGGCTGAGTTTATCTGCTAGAGGCAGAAACTCCAGTCCTGCTGAAGGGTATGATGTGATGCCGGGATCAAATTCAGAGCTAAGCATATACCTTGTTACTGGACCTATATTTATGGTTCTCAATATTTTCTTTATGGCTCCTTGCTCCTTCTTCCTCATCTTCTCACTCTGAACTAAAATTTAAGAATGGGATCTCCTCTAACTGAAACTGGTAAGGTAAGACTTGCTCTGAGAGATCAGCGATTTGCTTTGTCCCATCGAAAAGCATCATCATTGTAAAAGAACATCATCATTGGAGACAAACAGAACTAGAAGACAACTATACCTTTGATGCTTAGCAGTATATAACCTTGGGAAAGATACTTAAGCTATCTAAAATGCATATCTGAAATATGCCTTATACCCAGAAACATAATATTTCCTACTATAATAATGCCTGAATGTGCAGAAGATGCAAGATATGAGGCCACTGTCATGATTTCATCTAATTTAATCAAAATGAAAGGAACAGAGCCGATGGGAAGAAGACTACATCCCTTCCCATCGCTCAAAATGATTACTTGTGGACAAAGAGTTCTCTAATTTAGATCAAAAGCTAGGTTGCTTGCTATCAGTTAATTTAGCAACTTTCAGAAGTACATATTTGTCATAATGAGTGGGATTTTAGCTACATCTTTCTGAGTGACAGCTTAATGCCAGGTTATTCACACAAATTGTCCTTTTAAGTTAGCGCTACCCACAAGAGATAGACATCAAAATACCTGTTTTACAGAAACAATATAAAATACTGTGCTAGAGCAAATTTGTATCAAGAGTCAGGATTTTAACTTTTAATTTTCTAATTTCACTGCAGTTGCCATGGATACTCTGAGTATCAGAAAACTTAGCTCTTACTATAAAGAGCTAATCTTCAGTAAATATATAGATGTACCACGCATTACTCTGGTCACTCAGATGTATATATTTGCAATCCATATTAAAACCCTATGACAGAAGTGATATTTCCACTTAGTAGAAAAAGAGACCAAGGCACAAAAAAATTAAACAAATTCCCTCAAAGTGACATCCTTAGAAGACAGAAGGATTAGAATCAGGATCAGAGCTACTCTTTGAAACCTTCTTTGTTAATCACCAGGCCATGGAGTAGACACAGATCCTAAGTATATTTTCTATGAGGACAGAAGCTGAGTGCTGATGAACAGTGAATGCTTTGCTGACAGATTTCTGTTTTCTCTCCTACGTTTGATACCTCATATGGAGTTTGGGGCACCTTCTTCAGAATTTGACCTGTCATAGTTACCACGATTTTTAGTTCAATCCTATAAGATCATTGAGACAGATCTGATAATAACAGAATGAGAGATGCAACTACAGACTGGAACCTTCCCCAATCACACAGGTCCTGGTGACAGGGATGGTGGCATCTTCATCCAACCCTGGACCCTGCTCCATAGTTTTCCTTTAGACACTTTTCCTTTTCCTTTTTCTTCTTCTTCTCTGAGACGCCACCCCTTCCCCCCACAGGGAGGGAGGGAGCCACACTTGTCAGGGATCCTTTCAGTGATCACTCCTGGTGGGCTCAGGGGACCTTACTGGGTGCATTTTCTCTGTCATTTGGCAGACTTCACAATGACAGGACAAAAAGTCACTGGGAAGGTAATTCCTTCATTCTGATATTAGCCAAACCTTGTCTTGATGATTCAGGACCTCACCTACATTGAATTATAGTTTTTTTAAAACACTCTCCAACACTTTGGTCTTTGAAAGTGAAAGATGTGAAATCCACCTCTTGGGGTGTTACCTTCAGTCAGGATTTGCAGTGCATTTGAAATGGGAGAGGTTTTATTTTTGTTTTCTTTTTGGGTCACACCCAGTAGATCTCAGGGTTTATTTCTGTATTTGTGCTCAGGGATCACTCCGGGAAGTACTGTAGGAAGTATATGTGGTACTACAAAGTGAACCCAGGTCCGCTCATGCAAGGCAAGTGCCCTGCCGGCTATAGTCTGACCCTAATGGGGAGAGAATCCTATTTTCATCCTGCATACCAAGGGAATTCCCAGACAACCTGTCAAGCTTTAGGCATCATTGGGCGGCCCAGGGGGTTAGGATTCCTCCATAGGTCAGAACTGGAGCCCTGGCTGAGTCCACACCAGGCCTGGGGTAGGGAAACACATTTCAGATTCACGCTACACAGCTTCCAAATATGACCAAAGTATGAATGCTGCTGGTCCATCCAAGGAGTTTCATGGAAGAGGTGTAGAAGGGAGTGAAGGCCAGGAAAGCTTTGACCTAGCACTAAGCATCCCCCCCCAACACCAATCACTAGAATACTCTGCCTCATTCTCCAACTATGCTTAAACATTTTAAACTTATCATTTCCTTATGCAAACCCAAATTAACAAGATTCCATTTGAAACCAATTTTGAACTTGATATATGTCTCTTATTCACTTATTATTTCCTTTAAATTCATTTAAATATAAGTTGATTAGAACTAATGGTATTTTCCATCATTGTTCTCCATCAAAGGAAATTTTGTATCATAAAATTATACATTTTTGGGGGGCGTAAGGCCACCCAAACAGTGCTCAGGGGATCTCCCAGCTGTACCTGGCCAGCTGTGCAGGCCCGAGGGTTCAGTGAGTAGCTGGTGAAACAGCACTGCTAGACTCACTGGTTGGGGAGACCATCAAAGACTTACCTAGCAGTGCTGAGAGGGAGAACTCCAGGGTTCTGTCTGGTTCTGTTCAGGGGCAATATGATGCTGAGAATCAAGTCAGGGCCTCAGACTGCTAGGGATACACTCTAGCCCCAAGAGCCATCTCCCCTGTATCCAAATTACACTTAAATGCCTTAGACAAGAAGGGAAAGAAACAGTTATTTGGTTTTCCTAGATAAAGTAATATATTTAACCTAGAAATCACAATTAGCATGGGAAAGAAAATGTCACTTAAGATTTTTTTTCATTTTGCTTATAGTCAAAACTTGTACCAAAGTGCAGCCTCTTGACTGTCAGAGAACTGTCACCTGGAAGACAGAAAAGAGGTACTATCCCAGAAAAATAAATAAGATCTCCATCTTCACAAGGTCTCCGGGTGACTCAGGAGCATTTGCGAGCTTCAGAAGGACTGGTCTATTCTCTCCATGTCTCTGTCATCACTGTGATCAGAGTAAACAAAAAGACCCCAAGTTTTCCATACTAACTCCCCTTCCTCTTGCTAGTTTATTAGCATTTCCTAAACTCATTTGTAATCAAAGCTGACCTTTTTGAATGCTTCAAGTCTCCTCAAATTTGGACCAAATCCACAAATTCTTTTAAGCACAGACATCAATCAGATTTAGAGGGGTAATCCGAAAATCAGAGAGCATAGGTTGATGATAATTTACCTAAGATTTGAAGCCAGGAATAAATAGATATATTTTAAACTTTAGCAAATAGCTTGTTCATTGTTTTTATGATTTTTTTTTCAATTTGACTCTAGGAGAGAGAAGACAGATGAGAGAAATGTACAGAACTTTTGTTATAACTGTCGATTTGGACTCTTCAAGTTGAACAGCACATAAGCCTAGGGTGCCATGGTCATACCACAGTTTATGTATGAAATGATTTTGAATAGAATTCTAGGAAAGGACTGAGGAAAAATGCTCTGGGCTACTGTGGCTATGGTTCTTTAATTGTGTTGCATGAGAATAACTTGGTCATGCACAGACAAAATATAACCTTTAAAGTTTGAATCTTCAGTAGCAAAAATAACACAAAAAGGGGCTCCCAAAATGGAAAAATGAATGCAGTCACCAGAACCAAGTGTTGATTCCTCCAAGGAGGATAGAGAAATACAAACTGCTCAGATGTAGAAAGGAAAAACCCACAGAAGGTGTGCTAGCAGAATGCCGCCCCACATTCCACTATATCTATGCTCTAGTTCCTGTAATCTGGATATATTAAGCTCAATGGCGAAAGTGACTTTGCAGATGGAATGGAGGTTATACACTTTAAAATTGGGACATGATCTGGGACCATCTAAAAGAACCCAGAATATTCACAGGAGTTCTTAAAAGTGGTGACTATTCTCTGACTAAAGATTTGAAAGAAGAGGCAGAATTCAGAAAAATGTGAAGCATTGGAGATCTAATAAGGCTTTGCTAGTTTAGACAATGGGGGAGACACCAAGATAAAGAATAGAGAAAACCATAAGAAAATCTCTCACTGACAGCAAGAAAAAAAGGCCTCAACCTTGCAGGCACATTGAACTGAACCACCTCAAGGAATGTGGAAAGAGATTCTCCCCCAGAGCCTCCAGAACAGAAGCAGTCCTGCTGGTAGCTGGATTTCAATCTTATGAGGCCCAGATTGCAGAAATCAGAAGACTCACGGGACTCTCGACCCCCAGAACTATGAGATAAAAGGTACGCATTGTTTTAAGCTGCTGGATTTATAGTAATTAGTTTGTACAACAAAAGAAAAGTAATAAAGAAAGGATTATCTATAAAGCCATTGATGCTAACTGAACAGAATTATTTGAAGATGAAAATAACACATGGCTATGTAACAGAATACTATTTGGGGTTAGGGGAACCTGTAAGCAATAATGAACATGCAGCAGATCTCTAGCACTTTATTTTGTCAGTGGTATTTTAAGCATGCTCACTAATATGGTTAGTTCAACTTTCTAATTAAATGCTTATTAATAAACTACAAGATTCAACACATAGTAAGATATCAAAAAAAACCATGATGACTTATCATGCTCTTATCATCTCCATCGATGATCAATAATCAGGGACCCTGTCTCATTTGCCAAAGCATCAAAAATCAGTTGGGCCAAACACGTAATGCAATTTGGAGACGACTGCTGGACGAGAGCTGTTACTGACTGGATTCCATGGGATGTCAAAAGAACTCCCGGCCACCCACCTACGAGATGATCAGACTTCTTCGTCAAGACCCTGAACTTTCACGGTTTGAGACTCTTCGTTTTCCTGGAGCGAGCAGATGCCATTGGGCTACCCTAGCACGTGACAGGGACGAATGGAGATGTTACTGGCACCCGCTTGAGCAAAGCGATGAGCAATGGGAAGACAAGTGACAAGTGACTTATCATGAATGAATGAAAACATCCTCTCCCAGGTTAAAAGTTAGTACCATCATATCGGCCATGATACTATCAATAAGAGGCAACAATTAGTGAGGTATAGTGCACAGAATTAGCGTTTTAGAGCAGGGTTCCTTATTCTGTAAATGACCATATAAGATATATTTTAGGCTTGGCATTCCAAATGGTCTCTTTTGCAGCTCCTCCCATCTGCCAGTGTGATATAAGGCAGCTAAAGACAATATGCAAATGAGCCAGTATGGCTGGGATTCAATAAAACTTTACTGACACAGACATTTGAATTATATATAAGTTTCACATATTATAAAATGTTATGACCCTCTATTTTCCTATCATTTAAACAATTTGAATATGAACATCCTGTATTTTCATATGACCACAGTCCATACAAATACAGTTTAAAATGATTTCTCATCTAAAATGAAGATTGTACTTGTACTTGTATAACAGAAGTATAGAAAACAAGCTGAAGACCAGACTGGATTAACAACTCCTTCAGCACATTCTAAATAATATGAAAATTAATTCAGTGGGATGTCTTTTTTTAAGAACATAATATTTATCTGTTAGAACACTAGCTTGACCAAGAACATTTGTTCATGTATTGATATCAAAGTCTGACAGTTTAACAATTTAATTACTATGCTGTTAGGGATTGGATCATGTTTCTCCCAAAAATATTGAAGTCTTTATCCCCAGTACCTCAGAAAATGGTTTTATTTGAAAATACAGCCTTTACAGAATCAAGTTACCATACAAGTGTTTGTTTTGAACTCAATGTGATGCTTTTCTTACAAAATGTAGAAAGTTGGACATAAATACACACATTTGGAGAATGCAATTTCAAATAAAAGGCAGCAGTTAGGGTGATACAGCAGAAGCCAAGAGATGCCAAAGATTTCCAGCAACCAAAAAGTAGGAGAGAAACAGGGAGATTTTTCTTCCTTATAGTCTCAGAAGAATGCAGCCCTGTGGACATTTTGATCTAGGACTTCCGGTCTGGAGGACTGTGAGAGAGTACATTTCTATTTTAACTCATTTAGTTGGTGGTACTTTGTTAAGGCAGTCCTAGGAAATGAATAAAATGCTGTGGTTCCTTTTGAAGTTATAAAGAAATATCTCTATATATCCTCTTTTTTCCAAAATAAATGCCTCCTGGTAAAAAGGTCACATGCGCTAGCAAATCTAGTTCTGGGGGACAGTGGTTACCAGTCTGCACTACTAAGAACATATTTAAAGTCTAGCTTTTTGTTTTTTTTATGTTAAAAAATTCATTATTAATGAGGTCAGGTCAGTAGCGGGAAAATTCACACATGCTACCTACAGATGCCTTGCTAAGAGAAAGTGACAGTTTCATCAAGATACACTAAATGTGAAAATTAAATACAAGTTGTACCACATTTATAAAACTGAAGACTTCTGTATTTGGAGTGGAATGGTAGTGGTGGGAGAGGGGGAAATTTGTGTAATAGAAGAAAGTGACTTCATCTCTTGGTCTCAGTTTCCCCATATGTAAATTTATTCTACTGATATTCATGCTCTTCAACCACTATCTCCTGAGTGAGGCAAGAAACCCTGCATTTTGTTCACTGTTATAGACTTACTGGACTCCTATGTTCACTGCAGCACTATCGTATTGTTGCAGACCTACTCTCTGGCATAGAAGGCTCAGAGAGAGTATACAGAGACATCCCTGTATCATCTGGTTATCTTGTGTCCATATCCCATTCCTGTTTTGGTGACAGAATTGCAATTTCCCTTTGAAACTACATGTATCTATACTCAATACATGTGATCCAGGTTAAATTTATACCTTTCCTGGCTATAAAATGAGCTGAAGTCAGACCTGGCTAATCAGAGCATCACATTTCCCTCATCACACCAACCAATCACACTTAGCTCAGGGGACTGGCATGCCATTCAAGTTAAACCAATAAAGCTTAGTGCCAAATTATTATTTATTGTTGCTATTGCTGTCATTATTACTATTATTTGGGAAATACTAGGATATAAAAGAATTGCCTTCCATGGAGAATGCTGAGAGGTTGTGAGCTTAGAGTTTCTCGAGTAAGCCTATGGGTAAGGGAGAGAGACATGCTAAGATGATGGATGCAGAACTGGGATTAGCTGCTGGTGATATCAGTTCCCCTAATAAGAAGTTATTGATCACTATGGATCTACTCCTCCTGTCAATGAGATTATTTCCTTTGTTAATTTCCAAGTATTTTCCTCTGTCTGTGTGTGTGTGCGTTGATTGAATCACCATGACATACAGAGTTACAAAGCTGTTTATGATCAGGTTTCAGTCATAGTGTTCCCTTCACCAGCCTTCTTATAAAACAATATGGGCATTCCTCAAAAAGCTAGAAATGGAGCTTCTATATGATCCAGCAATACCATACATGGGACTATACCCTGGAAGCCCAAGAACACATGGCAGAAATGCTACCTGCATTTCTATGTTCATTGTAGCACTATTCACAATAGCCGGAATCTGGAAACAACCTGAGTGCCTGAGAACAGATATCTGGTCAAAGAAATTATGGCACATCTACACAATGGGGTACTGTTAAGAAAAGTTATGAAATTCACTTATAAATGGATGGACATGGAGAGTACTATGGTGAGTGAAATGAGTCAGAAGGAGAGGGGCAGACATAGAACAGATTAGAGTCTTTTGTGGGATATGAAAAAATAATATGAGACAAATACACAAGAAGAGTAGAAACAAGGGCCAGAGGTTTGGTCCATGGTTGGAAGCCTACTTCCTTAGTGTTTTTGAGTACAAGTTGCATCTTATTCTTCAGAAATCTAGATTTATCATATTTGGCTTGACCTTATGTCAAAAGTTTTGTGTGAACTGTTCTGTGGCACTACTATGTCAGAAATCTTTGGGTTTTTTTTCTTTCTTGCTGTGATTTTTGCTCGTTTTGTCCTTGATTTTACTCTCTTCCACTCAACACACTGCTTGCGAATGGTTTTGACTCTTCTGTTATAGTACCACTTAGATAAGTACTGTACATGTTTATCTCTAATTAATCCTGGGGTGCCCATAGCTCAGAAAACAAAAATACACTTCAAAAGCTTTGGCACAAAGAGACATATAGACCACTTGATCAAGGAAAGAAGAGGAATCCAGCATGCCCGCGAGGCAATGACCTTAACCTCACAATAGGAATCTTCATCAGGAGTGATTCAACAACAAATAAGTCCTGGGAGCCTGCTGCAAAATAATGACCCTGATGGAAATATGCCAGCTCATACTATCAGCCTTATCTAAGGATGCAAGTTTGGATAAATGCAGACTTAAATACATTACCTGAATTCTGCTTCTGGAGACACTGGGAATACATTTTATTAGTGTAAACTCCCCTGAGATACCAACCTAAAGAATCAGGTGGGCACAGTTCGTTAGGGTTATCCTTTTATACAGGCTCCTAAGAACTATTATCTTGATGCCAGATCAGCACATGTTTTCAAGGAAAGACCTAGCAACTGGCTAACCCACCATGAAAGAAGGGTTTCAGATACATCAGGTGATCCTTTACCCTTCACATGCTCTAACAGGACACCATCCACAGAAAGGAGGAGGATGCAGTGATTGGCTGTAAGTCACACTTCTGTTCTGTCACACTCGGATTTCCAGAAATCCGAAATCCGAAAGTGATGCAAAACTGTAAAATAAAAACCACAGGACTCACGAGAAAAATTAATTTTCTGCAGTAAATGTTTTTTATAAATTAATATAGTAACCAAATTTTATGGTTTATGTAATTCAAAACTACACAATGACAACACAAATAGCACTTTATCTTGACATGATCTGGGGTTTCCTTGTGTAAGTGTGCTTTGGAAGGATTGCTGCCTGTAAGGCTTGTGAAGGTATAGAAGGTGGGTTACGTGAAACAGAAAAGAAAGATGGAGCTCCAAGAGGGAAAGGATATAACTCAGACGTAAGGCAGCTAGCAGACATGTGAGATGTGTGCATGTGTGTGATCTGATACTCCCACACAATGCCTATCAGCTGGGCATAACTGTAGTAATCTAACATTTATCATGGACAAATTAATCAATTAGAAAATGACATTTCTTCCATCCTCAAATTATTCCCAATGTGTTAAGTGAATTTTCAAAATAAGTCTATGGTAGATCGGACTATATCTTGAACTTTGTTTGTTTTGCTTTTTGGGTCACACCCGGAGATGCACAGGTGTTGCTCCTGGCTCTGTACTCAGGAATTATTCCTGGTGGTGCTCGAGGGACCATATGGGATGCTGGAGATAGAACCCGGGTCGGCCACATGCAAGGCAAATACCCTACCCACTGCGCTATCGCTCCAGCTCCTGAAACTTGATTATATATTTGGCACTGTTTCTAGGTTACAAACAGAATTGCCTACAATAGAAAATATAATTATGCATACAGAATAATCCAAATTTAAAGAAAGTGGCTATACTACTGACAGATATCAGGTTAACTCTCTTCTGCCCTCATTTTCACTTCTCAGTGACCAGCTCCTCTAAATTGTGGGATAATAATTTTTTATATCTGATTTTTGCATGTTTACATGAAAGAGTGATATAGACTTATTCATGCTCAAGTATACATGACTGTTAGGGTTAAATGACTAAGGAGATTTTTATGATGAATAAAGTTTAGCGCTAAAACAAATGTAGAATGGTAGGCACTGCCAAACTGAGAGGGAATCCATTTGAGGTAAAGCAGACTCCCAAATCCTTCAAAAGTATTAGCACATGGGGCTGGAGCGATAGCATGGCGGGTAGGGCATTTGCCTTGCATGCGGCCAACCCGGGTTCTATTCCCAGCATCCCATATGATCCCCTGAGCACCGCCAGGAGTAATTCCTGAGTGCTTGAACCAGGAGTGACCCCTGTGCATCATCGGGTGTGACCCAAAAAGCCAAAAAAAAAAAGAAGTATTAGCACACAGAGATAAAACAATAGCCTGGGTAAGCAACAGCCCTCAGTGTTCCTGTCCATCCATGCGACCTAGAAGTTTTGCTCTCAGAAGACACTTTTTATCCATTTTAATTCATCCTTAAACTGGTTCTTTGAAACAAAATCATTCAAGGCTCATCCTACCAACCCCTGATGTCTTTCATAGGGATTTTCTTTCCTTTTTTTTTTTTTGGCTTTTGGTTTCACACCCAGCGATGCACAGGGGTTCCTCCTGGCTCAAGTGCTCAGGAATTACTCCTTGAAGTGCTCGGGGGACCATGTGGGATGCTGGGAATCGAACCCGGGTCAGCAGTGTACAAGGCAAATGCCCTACCCGCTGTGCTATCACTCCAGCCCCTCACAGGGATTTTCTGAGGGAGAAATGGAAAAACACAGACAATGAGACCACCTCTCAGGAAGTAGCACAATGGTGAAGGTACCCAGCCTGCCTGCTCTGAAATCTTGACCCATTACATCCTCCTTGTTGGCACGTGGTATTTCTTTCAGGTTACCAAAGGTTCAGTTCCTTTACCCACAAAATGACAATAGTAAGGAAATAAGATGAAATGCAAACATGTTAGTTATGATTAACATGTTACGTACAAAAGTTCCCCATGCATGTTTTGAATATTATTTCAATTTCAAGAGACACTTAAGCCTAATCCATAAAAAGTGACCTCACTTTTGAGATTTACAGAATAAAACACAAGTTCCTGGTTCCCAAAGTAGCACAAAACTGCTGGGCAGATCCCTCGACTGACAGTCTGGGGAAGCAAGCAGGGGCAGGGAACTGGTGTGGCTCTCCTATGTGGACACCACAGTTACCAGATGTGAACAAATGTGACTGTAATCTGCTGAAAAAACAGAATAAATTCCCAGTTTTCTTTCAGATATTAATCTTTCTATAGAGATAGAATCACTAAGTCAATTTTGAAGTTGCTCTTTTATTCAGGTGACTTTTGGAAGTTCTCTGCTTAAGCTTTCAAATATCTTGTTTCTTAAATGATGACATGTACTACATGACTGCATTATTCAGGTGCTGCCAAGTCCATGGAAAGTCTTCTCTGCAGCCAATGATGCTCTCTTTTTTGTCTTCCTTTTGAAGAGTTATCACAGGGAAATATAATGCAAGCATGTGTTCTGTTTTTTCCCCCATTTTGGACCAAAAATAAAATCCTCAAATGCGAAATAGTGACAATACTAGAAATAAAAATCTCAAGCAATTTTGGGTTTCCTTTTTCATTCAGCTAGGCCTGTGATTTTTTTTTTACTTAGAAAGTGTAATTTAGATTAATTAAAGCATCTAACATTTGCATGATATGCATTTACTTGAAGACAAGCCTCTCAGGGCTGGTTTTTTACTTTTTCTACCGCACCATTTCCAACATCCAAAATGGTCTGAAATGGTGTAGGTATCTGTATTAATTTCTAATTTATATGTAACATATCATCACAAACTCGGTGACTTAAAACATTTAGCATCCTTGGTTATGAAGGTCAGGGCATTGAAATGGCTTGATTGGGTCTTCTGAAAGCATCTCTAGGATGCCATGCAATGGTGGCCAGCATATCTTGCCTTAGCTGATGTTCCTCAGGGAGAGAAACTTTTTCTTGTTTTTGTTGGAAGAAGTTAATTTCCTAAGTTTGATGTTGAAGACTTTGGTTTCTTATTAGCAGCTGGCTGAAGACTCCCTCAAATCAAAGAAGCTACTCTGTTCCTTGCTATGAGAACTCCAACAAAGTCAAACCCCAAATACGGCAAGTTGCTACTCTAATTAGCAAAGTAAAGTAAACCAACAAGATAGGGCAGTGTCATATGGTAATTTAAGGCACTCGTGTGATCACGTGCATCCTTTCACCTCATTCTATTGGTCAGAACAAAATTGCAGGCCTCTCCCACACTCAAGATGAGCATAAAGTACTTGGGTCTGGACAGAAGGAGGTAGACTCACGACATCATCTTTAGGTCTGTCTACCACAACATGTAGACACACCTAAGGATAATGTGTTGCAATACATGGCAATCGAAAATGTAAGCGATGATCAGGAGGGTAGATAGTAATGGTGTGCGTACAAATGGTGCTTTCTGCAACTAGAACCATGCCATAGGCCAGTCTAAATTCCTATAACTCTTTACAACCGAGAGCTTGGTTATATGTCTCTCTGTGACTTCTCACCTATAGAATGGGAAGGTTAACAGACTTGCCACTAGGTTAGTGATTGTTATGAGAAATAGTTTCAACAAATAATGCATTAGATTTTTCCAGGAAAAAATAATGTTAGCTTAAAGACTCAGCATTATTTGTTAGAAAAAAACAGAATTAAATGTACTCAATTGACAATATAGAATCAAATAACTTCTTTCATAAAGACTTGAAAATGTAAATGCTCATAAATTCACCAATATCCTTAGAAGAAACCATTATTTTTATTCATATCACAGTGCCAAGAGTTATTTTCCCTTTCTTTCTGAACCATAAATCCATGGTCTTAAATTTTATAAATATGCAATGTTTTATAACCCGGTCTAAGTTTCCTGAGTCCTGAAAGTCTCAGTCCTGTCAATGAGGTTATCATTCAAGTCCTTCTTTCCCTAACAACCAATCCACATCCCTTTCATTTGTAAATTTTTTAATTGTGTTTAAGTGGCTTGGGTTCCAAAGTTCTCTATTAGAACAAACCAGCAATTGTATGCCATAATCTTCACTTTTCTTCCTTAAAAGCTGTGTGCATACTGTTTCAGTAAAAGGCACCTCAATTTTCTTCTCTCTTCTCCTCAGCATCCGCTTCCTCAAGCCCAAACAGTCCTTACACTGTGTTCAACTAGCCTCAAAGCTACAGTTAAGAATCTGCCCTCTTAGGGTCATGCCAACTTCAAAGGGCAAATGACGAGAAAATGCCCCTAACTGTGACAGGGATCTCTATGTTCTAAATTGGTAGAAGGAATGTATTTCCTTCCTTCAGCTTTGGGGATAACTGTTTCACCCAATCAATACAGCCAGAGAAAGTTAACCTCAACATTGATTGACTCTGGCTGACTGGAATAAAACTCTTCATAACAGAGTTGCTGCAATGAAATGGCCCCATGACTAACAAGTCCATCAATGAAGACGTGCTAAAAATAACATTTGCAAAGTTCCATTTTCCTTTTTCTCATCCTAATCTGACTTGTTAAATTAGAATGTTAAGCCTCCATGCTTGTTTCATAGATGAGGAAACTGAAGATTAAGTGTCTCGCATAAGCCCATACAACCAGTTCAAGTACAGGTTGGAACTGATCCCAAGTACATGAAAGTTGTAATTCTGCATTTTAGAGCTGCATGATGGAGTTTCATAGGAGTCTCCAACTCCAATTCTAAGTGAGATTCACTGAGCACTTCTGTAGACAGGGGTTCGAGATAAACTCACTTTAAGTCATATATTTCAGCATATAAATCATATGTGAGTAAAATATTCTGTACAGAACAATTAAACATTAAGATTCTCTTAGGAAATTCTTACATATACCTAATGACTAATGGTATGTGAATCTTTTTTTTTCTAGGTATTTATTAAAATGAAATGAAACATATATCCTTTCCGAGATTTGTATATTAAATCTTATAGAATCTTTCTGTAATATTTTCTGAAACTGAAAGCAACACTTATATTCATCAATAAGCAAATGAATAAAGTGTGGCGCATCCATACAACGAAACTATAGAAGACAATAATGAATGAACCCGTGAAACACTAAGGACAGATCTCAGAATTATTTTGGTGAGTGAAAGAGGCCATACAAAATATACATGCTGTAAGGTTCCACTTCATAGAAAATTCTAGAGAATACACTAATCTATATTTGTGGGAAGCAGATCAGGGTTGTTTGAGGAAGAGAACTGGAGAGCGTGGTATGAGAACTTTTAAAAAAAGCTGTACAGTAGAATGTATGTATCTAGGCTTCTCATGACCCCTTCATTAGATTCCTATGAACTTTTAATAATTCACCCCACGTGGGTTGGAGAGATAGAACAGCAGGTAGGGTATTTGCCTCATACAGAGGCAACACAAGTTCTATCCTCAGTACCCCATACAGTACCTGGAGTACAACCAAGAATAATTTCTGAGTGCAAAGCCAAGAGTAATCAGGAGTAAGCCAGAATATAACCAGGAGTAAGCCAGAATATCACCAGGTATCACAAGTGGCCCCAAAAGCCAAAAATAAAATAAAATAAAATTCACCCAAAGCATTAACTATTTTTGGAGGTTTGACACAGGAAGAAATGACTTTTATCAGCTTTTCACTTTGCATATATAGAATGATGTTCATTCAATTACTTGTCATCAAAGTAATACTTTTAGGTAAAGTAATACTTTAGACAATATTATTATCACACTGGTTAAAATCTTTGTACATATTAAGTTATGTTAGTGACACATATAAATATATCCCAATATTGATCAAGAAATGTTCCAACTAGTATTAGTATTCTTGGATAATAACAAAATACGGTGTATACATTATTCATTAGACCAGTTATAAAGGTATAGTGATTTTCTCCCTCTCCTCTCCATTTATAAATTACTTTAGAGCTTCATAATACCACAAAACCAGGCAAATATTTTTATTCTTATTTTACAATTCACAGGTAAAACAAAGCCCTAAGAAATATCTAATGCATGTTTATTTTTAAGCACATTACATGACTATCAGAATGCTATCTTCTTTATAAATTTGTTCTTTTTTTTCTTCTGTTTTTTGGGCCACACCAAGGGGTGCTTAGGTATTACTCTTAGATCTGCACTCAGGAATCACTCCTGGTGGGCTCGAGGGACCATATGGGGTGCCTGGTATCAAATTCGGGTTAGCTACATGCAAGTATTATGCACTGTAGTATTTCCTTGGCCATATCAGTTTATTCATGACATGACAAGGGGTTTGGCACATTGGAGATATGTTCTGATAGATAAAATCATTTACTAAAATAGAATATAGGAAACTAATACATGTTGGTGTTTTGAAATGCAAACTGTTAACTGTAAATAAGCTAAAAATAAAACATGGCAGATTTTTAAAAATAGCACCAAAAAGGGAAACATTCTGTATTTATGCTTGGATTTACCTGAAGATGCACATAGATTCAGCCTTCAACATTTAACTCGAAGATAACTTTCAAAATGAATCTAAAAAGATGACTGATCAAATTATGCTACAGATGTCACTGGATCTTTATTTGCTTTTTTTGGTTACAAAATTTTAATTGGATTACAAATTTTTAATATTATTGAAATATGGTGTTGATTCTAGATGACATGTATTTTGAAACTCTGGTGCTAATTAAAGTGAGTAAGAAACACATTTGAATAAAGTAATATTATTTGGTGTAAAAAGACAAATTTAACTTTCTGAGAAATAGTAAGAGCTATTAGCTGAAGTGATGATCTTTCTAGACTTTTCTATTGAAAAATACATATTTTCAGAAAAATCTAGAACCTGGACCAGATGTTATGATCACATTGGGGATCTTCACTACCGTGTCTTCTGTGTACACCAGCAGATGGCAGAAGCTCCTTGGTATGTATGGGAGGCCATCACTGACACGATGGGATTAAGTCACTTGGTGCAAAAACAAATTCAGAACAGAAAGGATTCAGAGATGCAGTGTCAGTGAGTTATTTGAAAAAAAAAATAGTTGACCCGCTTCTTTAATTACAAGAAAAAGAAAAATCTATTTGAAAGTAATATATTTAAAATATAATACTGGAGAGCCTGACAGTATTGCTCCCAGGAGAAATGTTTTGGTTCATTGAGGACACTTATTCAAGAGGGCACCAAAATGCCTGCCTCTGCTGCATTTTGTGAGTTCATTTGCATCCCTCTCTTTCCCCAAACTTCAAGATGTATTAATTCCTTCAAATTGACATTGTTGATATTGTAGAAGTTTCCAGAATTGAATCAGCACAGACAATAAACTACATGTTTCTTCTTAGACTTTCCAGTTTCTATTGGAGGAACGAAAGTCAGGTCCTTTCTATGTGGTTTATATATTTTACATGTAAATAAATAAATACCGATTGGAGAAACAGCACAGCAGTAGGATGCTTGCCTTGCACATGTCTGATCCATATTCAATGCCTGAGTGAACACAAACCAAGAGTATGTCCCAAGGAACAGCAGGAAGTGGCCCACACCTAATAGCACTGTAGTACTATCATCCCTTTGTTCATCAATTAGCTGGAGTGGGCACCAGTAACGTCTCCATTGTGAGACTTGTTATTGATTTTGGCATATCGAGCACACCATGGGTAGCTTGCCAGGCTCTGCATTGTGAGCAGGATACTCTCGGTAGCTTGCTGGGCTCTCCGAGAGGGACAGAGAATTGAACCCGGGTCTGCCGCGTGCAAGGCAAACGCACTCCTGCTGCGCCATGGCTCCAGCCCACCACCAAATAAATGTGTGAATATTTTTAATTGATATTATTTCAACATGAATAACAAGAATGTATTTAAATATTTCCCAGTAAAAATAAACTTTCAGGGGCCAAAGCAATAGCATAGTGGAAGGATGCTTGCCTTGCACATGCGACTCATCAAAATTCAATCTCCAGCACCACATGTGGTCCCCTAAACCCACCAGGGGTGATGCCTCTAAGTACAGAGATAGGAATGAGCTCTGAGCACACTCAGGTATGGCACCAAAACCAAATAGAGAGATAAGAAAATTTCAGTCACTTTAAGCAGTGTTGTCCAATAGAATTGCATGAATTTCAAATGTCTTTATCCTTTCTGAAGCAGAAAAAATATAGTTATATTAACAATAAAACTATACCTTATTTGACATGATACATAAAAATATTATTTCATTTTCAACCAGCAAAATATTCTTCAATGAGCTCATTTAGACATTTTTTGTACTAAGTCTTCAAAATCAGTTATTCCTTTTTACACAGAGTATGTTCAGTTCAGCCAGGTAACTCTGAAGTATTCAATAGTTCCCATAATGGATAGCATACCACTAAAATACTAACACCATTAATGAAGATAATTAAATTATTTGATCTACCACATAAATCATATGATTCTAAAACCAAGACTATTTATATCTCAATTTTACCGTGGCAGGATACTATAAAAATATGGAACAATATTTTTGACATGTTTTATGTACAATTAAATTTTCAGATAATAGAATGTGTTTGAAGTGAATAAAATCCATTCACTACTATTATGTTTCAGTATATACTGAAAAACACAATTTTTATGTTTATTATATCACCTTATTAGTGATCACAGTAATCATATTAATGGCGTTATTTTAAAAATCTTACTTTTTGAAGTATATACCTGTCTGATTTTGCTTGCTTTGGAGAAACTTTCTACTCTGAAGTTACTCGTGGTGGTATTCAGGGGTAGGATTGGGGATTATTGTGGGACCTGGATTGAATGGGGCTCAGCCACAAAAACAGGCACATTATCCCCTATACTATCTCTGTGGGCTGGAGAGATAGAACAGCATGTAGGGCATTTGCCTTGCACGTAGCCAACCAGGTTCGATTTCTCTGTCCCTCTCAGAGAGCCCCGCAAGCTACTGAGAGTATCCCGCCCACACGGCAGAGCCTGGCAAGCTACCCGTGGCATATTCGTATGCCAAAAACATTAACAAGTCTCACAATGGAGATGTTACTGGCGTCCCCTCGAGCAAATTGATGAACAACAAGAGGACAGTGCTACAGTGCTACTATCTCTCTAGTCTTAAATCTAGTTTTATCCACAAGAGGATATTAACTTCCTAGTTTCCAAGTATCAACTTCCTACTTTGAAGGTCATATTTAGAGTGAACTTGTTGGCAAGAATTAAAGGAGACGCTCTATTCTGATAGTACAAGATCTCAAAGACAAGTCGGGGTTACTATTCAGTTTTGATCTTGTGTCTTCTTCCCTGTTGCCAACTGCTACAGAAACTTGAATCCCTTGGGATGTGACTGCATTGGGATTCCTTTCATAGGTGCAGCCTGCAAAGTTGTCTCCAGAAAGCGCAGTCTGCAGTGCCATCTTTTTTTTTTTTTTTTTTTTTTTTGCTTTTTGGGTCACACCTGCAATGCACAGGGGTTACTCCTGGCTCTGCACTCAGGAATCACCCCTGGCCATGCTCAGGGGACCATATGGGATGCTGGGATTTGAACCGGGGTCAGCCGCGTGCAAGGCAAAGGCCCTACCCACTGTGCTATCTCTCCAGCCCCTGCAGTGCCATCTTGGCTGGTCTTTCTAGCATCTCTGTCACACAGCTCTGGCCATACAAGGCACTGCATGAAAACCAACAGTCTGAGGAGGCAAATGCAGGCCTCACAGTGCCACTGCGGATGCTGAATGCTCTGAACTCTAGCCTCACTCTGCCACATCTCCAAGCATTCACAAAACCATACTTACAAACACACTTTGATAGTATTTGAGTGAACGCATAACTGATTACCTGAGAAAGTTCCTATTACGTCCCTGCTGTGATGCTGGACAATTGATCTCTGCCCTTTCCTTTGCTTCTCTTTCCTCGCAGTTTCTTTTTATGAAGATCTGCCTGTAACCTCTTTTCCTAACTTTAACGTCAATTCTATAGCTATCACTTTTTGTTTCCCCATTTTTTTCCAAACCCTTCCACTTCCTACCTAATCAAACCTGATCCTAAAATCTTCTCCTGTTGCCAAACTGACAATGGATGGTTTCTCCCCTAAAAGCTGCAAAGTACTTCAGAAGAAGAAAACATGCTTCTCTATGATATCAAAAACAAAGATATGCCTTAGAGGTATGACTCTGGAGAGAAGGGAGAGCAGAGGCAGGATATAGAATGGAGAGGCAGCATCATTGGGTAAGGTAGAAGATAGGGACCCAAATGGGCTAACACTGCTTTCTCCACCCAATCTTAGGAAGAAGTGGAGGGGCTCCTCTGCCTGAGAGAGGAATCTGCTTCTAGCCCCTTAGACCTGCATTTGCTTACTCAACCTGTACCAAATTCAGTGCCCTCGATTAGCATAACATGCAAAAATTGACAATGATCCCCTACCTCTTCTTGGCTAGTATGCATTCTTACCATAGACCCTTAAAGATTCTGTCACAATTTCACTAGATACTTGGAATCTGTCTGGTAAATTACTTCAGAGCAGAAACATGGTCAGAGGATGAAGGTATGGAACTGTGGAAGAGGAAAAAATTCTGAGAATTACCACGGTACGCCTGAGAGTTGAGAGATTCCTTTAAGTCCCTCTCTGTCTTCTGAGAGAACAGAGCCTGCAGAAGATGTGATGATTCTATCATTTCCGCCAACTTCCCGTGCATTAAGCAAATATGCTTTAAGCCTCTCTCTGAGTGTCTACAATAGCTTCAGGAGCTGGAAAGACAGACAAAACTCACTGCTCTCGAAATGGTCTATCAGGAAATGGAAGAGAAGAAACCAACAGAACTCCTGCGTGAAATAACATCAAGTACTGTGGCAGAATAGGAAAGGATTGTATTTTATGGGGCAATTTAGAATAAACTCTTTAAAGGACATTTAGTATTTAAATGCAAATCCAAACCAAACAAAGCATCCAACAACTGGAGAATTTTGCACACTGAAACATTCTTGATTTTGGTGATTAAAATTTTTCAATAAAATTGGAGTGAAATCAAGTCGTGGTGCATCTGACTCAACACTCTAAAGATAATACATGACATAATTTTGTTGTGAGCTTCTCTCCTCATGCACATGCCATGTGCATAAACTAAAATCTATGCTGCTTCCAAAAATTACAGTTGTATTACAACCCCAAGCCTAATTTTAGAGCTGCTTACTATTTCCATTTGGATATTTGAATGGCCTAGAAACAGAAGCTCCTCAATTTAATTGCCATGAAATAAATAACTTCAAAAAGGATCCTTTAGCAAGAGAAGAGGAAAGGTAAGGCGATGGTCCATTCTATAAAAGGATCTCTTCAAACAGTTCCATGAAGCTTTTTTGCCCTTGTTAATTTGTAACCGTGAGTCTCATCAACTAGTGATAGTTAATAATTGAGATAATCCTGCACAGAGTCGCTGATATTTCCACAGCAATACATTATTTTCTTTGTGATTTAAACTTAAATTATCTTTGTCCACTGAATTTATAAAGTGATTAGAGCAAATGATGATCCTTAAGCTACGAGCTGGAGGGTCCACGGAGGATGAAACTGCTAATTTTCTTCTTTCATACATTCATAATTCACATTCAGTTCTCTGTCTCATCTGGGCAAAAAAATAAACCAATACATTTATTGGTTTATTTAAAAATAAAACAAATCAATATGTAGGTTTAGAGGACTTTGTTTGTCTTTGGCTACTCCCAGTTCTGTGCTCAGGTCATATGTGGTTTTAGGAACTGAACTTGGATCAGTTTCATGCAATGCAAGAGCCTTAGTTCTTTACTATTTCTGGTAAATAATACTAGTTACTAGTACTATTTCAAAACTATTTCTAGCCTTAGAATATCTTTTTGGTGCCCTATTCTATATTTTGTAAAGTTTCTATATACATTATCTGAATTCCCAGTATATCTTTCCTTTGTACTTCATTATTTCGAAGTAATTTTCTCAAACATACATAAGGGAGTCCACCTTCTTTTGGGCAAAATAGCTTCCAAAGTACCACCTGTTCATTTGTTACATGCAAAGTTCAGGCTTCACCATGGGTCAAATAAATAAAATACTTAGGGAGTGACACCCTGACATCTGTATTTCATTTTTTCCTTTATTATTATTATAGTTTCTGTGGGACTTTACTCATGTGTGAGGCTTGGAACCCAGGTAATGTGGAACTTTGTGACCTTGGACTCTGGACTCAATGGGACCCAGGAGCAGAGATCCTCTGCCTGCTTCCCCCAGTCCCTGGCAGCAAAGGGGTCACGCCCATAAGTCACCTCTTGCTGGTGCCAGATAATCTCCTCATCGGCCACCATCCAGAACTCACGGCTGCTTCTCCAGGAAGGGAGCATAGAATAAGGCCCCTATAACCATGCCACTGGACTCCGCGCCAGGCTGTGTTTACTCGGGGCACCCCAGAGCCCCAGAGGAGTCCTGGGTGGGAGCCTTCCCCACCCCGAGGGATCCAGCCCCGGCAGGCAGTTGACCTTTACAACCCAACTGCCACCACACTCCAGGCCACTTTTCACACGCTCGGGCTGCGCCTCACGCATGAGTGAACATATTCCTAAACCACGAGGCCACAACACATCATAAGACACTCCCTACTCCCTCACAGGATGGGGGTGGAGCTGGCCCTTTCCTCCCCCGACACAATGAGACCCCGAGTTGCTGCCCATAAATGGTGTCTCTGGCTCCAGATTAAGTCGCTTAATGGCCATGATCCCAGAGACTCAGAAACAAATCTCGGATCTAATCATTTGTTAGAAATCCCTCCAGATTTAATCATTAAAATTTCAGAATTCCAAAATCATGTGGCCATGGTATGCTATTCATTATCAGAAATAGAAAACAAACTGTCTAATGTTGCCTTTTCGGCAGATCTGAGTGTTGGGGTAAAATCTGAAATAATAATGGTGGATCTGGTGTCGAAATAGTGAATGTAATCAAAGTAGAGAGAGAGTAATGTGGAAATCATCTGCCACACAGATAGGGGAGGGTGTGGGATGGAGGGTATACTGGGGTTTTTGGTAGTGGAAAATGTGCACTGGTGAAGGGAGGGGTGTTTCATCGTTGTATGACCGAAACTTAAACCCGAAAGCTTCATAACTGCTCTCACGGTGATTCAATAAATAAATTTATTTTTTAAAGAAAGATACTCCCCGGGCTGGAGCAATAGCACAGCGGGGAGGGTGTTTGCCTTGCACGCGGCCGACCCCGGTTCGATTCCCAGCATCCCATATGGTCCCCTGAGTACCTGCAGGAGTAATTCCTGAGTGTAGAGCCAGGAGTAACCCCTGTGCATCGCCAGGTATGACCCAAAAAGCAAATATATATATATATGTATATATATATATTAAAGAAAGATACTCCCTACTCATTTTCCATAATTACCACACCATTTTGGATTTGAGGCAAGATGGTGCTAACACCAACCAAACCCCTCGCACTCTCCCGAACCTGGCTCACCATCTCACCTTAGACAACGCGTGGCTCAGCATACCAGGCATGGAACTCTATGTGTGATCCCTGCTGGAACTACGCATGATTCCTGATGGACATCACCGACTGTTTTGCAAGATTCAGACAGGATGGCGTCGGCAGAGCATGGAGAAACCAAGGCAGTAGCCACAGCAGCCCCGCCTGCTCCAGTCTGGCCAAGTCTGAGTCACAGCACTGTAGGATATAGAACCATGGTGGCATTGTGCACAGTGGCTCATCCACTGCGGGGTGCTGTCAGCCAACCACTGGGTGACCTGGGACTCGGTGCAAGTGTTTGACCTGGCACAGACCCTCCACGATAGGGTCCTGTTCTGCCAGCTGCTCAACAACCTCTGGGCGCACTCCATCAACCTCAAGGAGATCAACCTGAGGCCACAGATGTCCCAGGTGCTGCCCAGAGACACAGGCAGGTGCATGTTTGTCAGTGTGCAGATCATTGCAACATGCCAGTTGACCAAAAGCTTATATCTGCTAGACTGGGAACACCTGTAAAGGCAATTAGAGGCCACCCCAAAAGCCTCTGTCCCTCTTAGAGAGCCCGGCAAGCTACCGAGAATATACCACCCGCACAGCAGAGCCTGTCAAGCTACCCGTGGCGTACTCAATATGCCCAAAACAGTAACAACTATGGTCCTCATTCACCTGATCCTGAAAGAGCCACCTATATGCCATCGGGCTACACCAGCATGCAACAGGGACAAAGGGAGATGTGACTGGCACCCACTCAAGCAAATCGATAAACAACAGGATGAAAGTGATACAGTGATTATTATAGTTCAATTATTATGATTTTAGTTTAGACAACATTGTTAAAATAGTTACTCTTTATGGTGTCAGTGCACAAAGTTACTACTCCCCCCACCACCCAACCACCACCAAAGTGCCCAAGACCCTCCACCCCTGTCTCTGTCTCCCCCAGTCCACCTCTTCACCCATTAACTGCAAATGCTCAATAATTTCAGATATGTACTTCAAAGCCAAGAGTTTGTCATCATTTGATATTGTCTATTCCCTTGGTTTGTCTCTGTATGAAATCTGTATTTTTAAACATTCTTCTTTAGGTAGGTTTTGAATCAAACCTGGCAATACTCAAGGGATATTCCATGCTCAGGGAATCATACATTGTTCCAGGAGATAAGAAAAGGACCAGGTCCACAGCAGCTGCAGCAAGGAAAGTGACCACTGATAATCTTGTGTCAGTCTCTGAAATATGCATTTTAAATCACCATTCTGGGTAAATTTCATGCATTTAAGATCTGCAGGGCCTTAGAGTCACTTTTGCACTGCTTTAAGCCTGAAATCTGCACTTAACAAATGAAAAGGTGATGGTTAAAATACATGGCTTCTGGCTTCAGGGTCAGATAAAGATATCCTAAATAGGACCACAGATTGCCAAGAGTTTTCCTATATAATGTCTTATTTAATTCTCCCAACCACCCCTCAGAGGAGGTGAAAAAGATTGTATGATTTTCACATGATAGAAAAGGAAACTAAAGTGATGTGCCCACTGCATATAATTTGAAAAAAAGCAGAAATGAGATTTAATTTCAGGTCTCCATTCACCTGTGTTCTGGCTTGGTCAGACTTTCCACTACAAACATGAAGTCCAGGAGATAGCTAAAGAAACCAGCACTAAGCGAAAAATTCTGTTGACTATTGTGAACTCCATTGCTATCCCAGTTACTTCTGTGTTGTCAACCTCCCAGTGACAATTGCCCGAGTCCATATGCCAAAGTTGTAACCTTCAACATGATGGTGTTTACGGGTGGGGCCTTGAGAAGACAACCAAGGCAGAATGTTTAAGATGGAATTATAGCCTTATATAAAGAGATATTAGAGAAGAAATTAGAGACAGTTCTCTGTGTCTGTGAAGACACACAAAGAAGCATCATTTGTAAACCAAGAAGAGAGTTCTCACCAAAACTTAACCATTCAGGGACCTGATCTCAAATTCTCCAGAAACTTCCGAAATTCTATCAGCATAATGTCTATTGTTTCACTCACCCAGTCTATGGTATTTTGTTACTGTAGCTCAAGAAGACTAAGACAAATCCTGTTAATGGTGTATTAATTTTGGCTCCTCAAAAGTTGCTCTGGTATTCAATCACCTAGGTCATTCATACCACTCTGTTCTGAATTAGTCACAATGTTTTTCTAAGTGTGCATGCAAACTATGACTCCCCTGAAATTTTCTCTCAGAGTGGATGAGATACTGGAAGTTATTCAAGAAATGAAATAATACGAGGCCAAGGAGATAGCATAGATGACAGGTATTTGCCTCGCAGGCAGTCAACCTGCCTTCAATCCTCCCTCTCCCCCAGAATCACATATGATCCCTGAGCACTGCCAGGAATGATCCCTGAGCTCAGAGTCAGGAGTGAATCCTGAACACCACTGGGTGTGGTCCCAAATTTTAAAAAAACACTGCACTGTCGCACTGTTGTCCCGTCCCGTTGTTCATTAATTTGCTCGTGCGGGCACCAGGAACATCTCCAAGTGAGACTTGTTATAACTGTTTTTGCCATATCGAATATGCCACAGGTAGCTTGCCAGGCTCTGCTGTGTGGGTGGGATGCTCTCGGTAGCTTGCTGGGCTCTCCAGGAGGGATGGAGGAATCAAACCCGGGTTGGCCATGTGCAAGGCAAACGCCCTACCGGCTCTGCTATTGCTCCAGTCGTGCTGTGACTGAGACAGATAAAAAATAAAATATGACGTTTCCAGAAAGGACAGTACCTACAGAATTTAAAAAAAATTCTGAGTATCTAATTACAAGTAGTACATTTAAAATATCTAAAGCAGTCCTCATTGGGAAAATCACATAAGAGTGCACATTTTCACAAAAGCCCTTTCTCCAACCTAGAGATCAGAGGAAAACATATGGAATAATCAAAACAACCATGAACAACTATCTACTCTGTGCGCATTCTTGTCTTTTACTCTCTGACCTCATTTAACTATAAAAAATATAATTAGGTGGGGACACTTTACAACAAAAGAAATCAAGTTTCCAAGTTAACAAACTTACATTCCTGGGGCTGTAAAAGCAGCAAAGTTAAAACTTTCACCATGTCCTCTCTAATTGTACAATTTATCCTACAATTTGACTTTATAGAAGGCCATCAAAAATCCTCTAGTGGCAGGAAGTTAGTGTACGTGTTTATATATACACATATAAGAAGTATATAAAATAAACTGGAAGGTATTTAAGCTATTAGGAAGACTTTATGGGAGCTGTAGAGAGATAGTACAGTGAGCAGGGTACTTGCCTTGCACACGGCTCACCCAAGTTTAATCCCTAGCACTCCATATGGTCCCATGAGCCCTGTCAGGAATGGTCCTTGGGCACAGAGCCAGGATTAAGCCCTGAGCACTGCTGAGTGTGACCTAAAAACAAACAAAAAAAGAAGGCATTTCCTTCTTTCTGGTATTTAATCAACATTTAATAAAACTACACATACCCAATCAACAGCACTGGGAGAAGAACCTGTGATACTAACTGTTATTAACAGTTGCTTAATGCAGATTGTAAAACACAGTCTTGTAAGAGCAAAACTAGTCTGCATAAATGATGTGGCAAGGTACACTTTTTCATTGTTCCTAGCAGGAAGACAGAAAATTCAATACCACCTGACTAAAATTAGATTGTCCACATTTAAGCTTTGAGTTGGTGTCATTATCTCATTGGTAGTGTGGGAGTTAAAACCCATGATCTCTGTGTACTGAGACTGGATAAAACCTAATCTGAATAACTGTAAGAGCTTAAGAAACCACTCCTGTGTCTTTATTCTGGTAGTGAATTTTAAACAAGCACCCTTTGGAACTTGTCAGTAGAGGAGTGAAACATACTGACTGACAACAACTAACAAGTCCTGTAACCCTTGATCTGTCCTGGAACCAGATCAAGGGATACAGCAGGATTGTTAGACGTGAGTCTGGTTATCAGATATCCTCGAATGACTGGGATAGGCCAAAGTGAGTTCAAATTTGCTTCTGGTGGCAACCCTTAACATGATGTTTCACCAGCTACACGCCTGCCACAGATGACCAGATCTTTATACATAGCAAAACATTGATTGGAAGTTAAAGGGATTTTTTTTAAAAAATCTACTTTTTCTTCTAATTTAAATGCTGCACAAACATTTAATTAGAAATCCTTTTGTATAGCTGAATAATACAAATCATCATCAGTCAGTGACTCAATGCATATTGACTAACACTGTGAAAGGTACTGAAAACGTTTTTTCAAGAACTGTACATTCATAGTTATCACTGGAGAGCAGCGGATTCCCTAAGGACTTGCAGAGACTAAAAGTGATATTGTTTTTTTTTATAATTGTTTGTTTGTTTTTTGCTTGCTAAGACTGAAATCCAGCTCAGAAATAATCACCAGTTGAAGTACACCATTTTCGTTTATACTTTCTGTTGATCTTTCTAAATTCAGATTCACTCTATCTTGTTATGGTGTAGAGAACATATCATGAGAGAGGATGGGAATCAAATTCATCCATACAGAGCATAACATCTATCTCTAACATGAAACAGTACATGATCCACTATCCAGTTCTTTTAAAATTCCACTCCAGTGCATAATACAATAGCATTTAGTATATAGAGATGTTATTTCATGGAGAGCACATAGAATAATACCATGTTAATTTTCTCAAACAGTGTCAAAACAGACTCCAAGTCTGAAATCTATTAAAAGAATTTTCTAGCTTCACTTCTCATGCTGTAACTTATATTAAAAAATAAATCTTAGTAAGTGAAAACTTAAAAAGGCTCTAAGGACTAAAATAATAACTTGCCCTAGGAAAATTCAATTATTTCATCTAGCAACATTTAAATGTTCATTCTCTTTCCACAAAGCCCAAGATTTATGCTTGTATCTACCTCATTCTAGACTTTGACCCTGATATCTAGGTATAGGGCACTATTGACTTTGATTTTCTGAGTTTTACTAAGGAAACTTGAGTTAAAACAAAAATTTCAGAAGCATGTGTTTCTAACTCCAGAAGTGCATTCCATTATATAGCATTATAGCATTATAGCACTATAGTCCCATTGTTCATCAATTTGCTCGAGCGGGCACCACTAATGTCTCCATTATGAGACTTGTTACTGTTTTTGGCATCTCAAATACGCCATGGGTAGCTTGTCAGGCTCTGCTGTGCGGGCGGGATACTCTCGGTAGCTTGCTGGGCTCTTCGAGAGAGACAGAGGAATCGAACCCAGGTCGGCCGCATACAAGACAAATGCCCTATCTGCTGTGCTATTGCTCCAGTCTATTCCATGATATAATTTAGTTAAAATAAATGAAAAATTTAATGGAGAAATAAGGGAAGGATAGCATTTCATCACTATAACATGACAAAGAACTGAAAGTGATAGCTAATTCTAAAAATTCAGAAATAAATCCTCATCAAAGTTTTCATTATAAGCATTATATCCCCTGTGTTTCCAAATATGTTCCTTGTTTGTACATTTACCAAAAGTTCAGATAACCAATCATTAGTCACTTATATTAAGTTAATTTTAAGCATCAGCTTTCACACACAGCCAGCATTGCTGAATCCTTCAATATCAGAAGAAATACATTTTTGTTAGTGAATTCAGATGGGATAATTCAATAGTGAGGCTTTCTGTTAATACTTATTTTTTGTTGGCACTGCTATAAAATTAGGCAAGTCACAAAATTTATTTAACTATATAACTTATTAATTATAAGTTTTTGGTTTTTTCTGGTTTGGTGGCCAAAGGCAGTTGTGAGCAGGGCGAACTCCTGGCTCTGCATTCAGTGATCACTCCAGATAAGGCTCAGGGACTATACAAGGATGCTGGGGACCTGCTACACTAATTTTCTGGACGCAATTAACTAGGAGTTTTAAGTAAAATGTGGGCTGATATGGTACTGAATTTAACACAGTATTTAAGAGTGCCTTCATTTTTATATTGGTTTTAAAGTTTAGATGCACTATTTCACTAGAACTCAGTAATAGGTGAACTCACATTTTTTGGCTTTAAAGAATTAATATATGTCTGAAACATACTAAATGTTAACCTAACTCCTTTTCACTCTCTGATTGTCCCCATTTGTGAGTAAGGAAAAAAGGATCTGGAAGTGGGAAGACGAGGATAATAAACGGATTTTCTCCCTAACAGACAGAAAGATCAGCAAGCGAGGAGAATGAATTGGATATAATAGTCCTATATGTTACAAATATAAAACAAAATATTGAAAGCTAGTTTCTCAAGAAGCTCTTTCTGAAGAAAACAGCCAGAATGTGGACACCAAAACAGACTGTTGTCATTTGGCAAGGGAGCCCTTATCACCACAGGACAGATAAGATTACCGAACAACGAAAAATATACAATATAAACACAATTTGTGACAGAAATAAGTTGGGAGGGTGTTTTTTAATTTAAAAATACAGGGATGTGGTTTGGGCATTACTCCCAGCTCTGTACTCAAAGGGTCATTCCTGGTGGAGCCAGGGGACCATATGGTGTAAGACACCGAACCAGGAGCAGCTGAATGCAAGGTAAGCTTCTTAACCCCTGTTCTATTTCTCTGGCCTAATTTGGAAGATATTTACAGGTTCATATACAGGATTTGATGCACCAAAAATCCAAGGGTTACAAGTCTGAAAGTGGTGAGGTTAATTCTAATTCCAGGGTAAAAACAAGAAGCAAGGTTACCCCATTCAGATTTCAGAAAGTTCTGTAGTAAAATCTTAGTAAAAGTGCTGGAAAAATTGATGTATCTATGTTTTCTGGGATGCAGTGTATCTTTTAAAATTATTTTTACATATCATTCATGCCTTGTACAAAACTATCCAAAACAAGTAAGATAATAGTGATATTCAAAGAACTGCAATGTGGTTTGTATTGGAATTCTCAGCACATACCTTTATTGCCTTTCTTTAGTGTTCTATCTTCCTATACAACAGCAGGATACATGATTTCTTACAGCTATCTCAACATAGGAGCCCTGCTTCTTTGAATGGAACAAATCACTTATCAGCTATCAGTGATGAAAGCAGTTTTCTGAAGGTAGTTCCTTCACATGGGGCCAGCTGTGAAGTCATTACTTATTTGAGACAAGCCTTTTTCCTTACAAATCTGATCTCATTGGATTTAACTTAAGTCACCCTGTTATCTCTTCTGTGTCAAGCTGCCTGTCATGTTGCGTGTTTTAAATCGCAAAAATCCCATGTTATGTAAACGACTTGTCTTTAGATCTTGCTCTATGTAATCACTGATTTGTCTTCATTTTCATTTGGAATGATTCCATTTTCATTTAACTATGAGTTAATACCACAGTGACATTTTAAAATAGGCTAATAATAGGCTTTATATCACATGGTTGGTTGGGAAGATTAATATATTCATGAAGTGTTTAGAATTATTTTTTTTGCAGATACAAAGTGCTGCATAACTTTTGTTTATTATTAGTGTTGTTTTATTGAGTACATAATAGGAGATTATATTCTTATCCTTTAGTTTAGAATCATTTGTTTTAAAATTTCAAGGAAAAGACAGATAAATGACACTTCTAAACTTTAATTTTAATGCTTGGTAAGCACAATGAAAAGTACAGAAAATTTTCAGTACCATCATTTATTCGATTGCTTAGAATTTGTTATTCTGTTTTGAACACTGTTTCCAGTTTGGACTCCATTTTGCCTATACAATCAGTTGGAGGAAGAGATACCACTGATTTAAGCTGCAAGATTGGAATATTAAATTCTTCATGATGAAGGATTATATATCAGAACAACACTGACTTAGCAGCAATGCAATTGGAAGTACTTCAGAGTCATCTTTTTCTACTCCTCCAACAACTCCATGCCCTGATCTCTAGCAAAGATTTTTCCTATTGTCTTATTACAGCGTATAATCAGGAAAATGTCACCAAAGTCTTAAACTATTAATCATTTATTGTACTTTAAAGCACCGAGAAAATCTGTTTGAGGTTTCCAGAATTCTTTGCCTAAGAAGTCAAAGGAGCTATCAGGAGATATGGCTGGAGTTTCCAGACAGTCATGCCAAGTCCCACGGCTATCACAGTCCCTGGATCTCACAGCTGAAGGAAAATGCTGCCCTGGAGCAAAGCAATGTGGCCGCACAGAAGATACTGAGATGATAATGTTTTATTCAATTGAGAACCATAATGCAAAATGATCTAGATAAATGTGCATTTCAGCATAATGCTGGATGGTCTAAAATACATTATAGAAACTCCAAGAACTACAAATAAAATTATATGGTAAATGAAGCCTAGATGATATTATAGCATAGAGTTCTAAATAATTTTTCCTTGCTCTTTTTGCCTGATACTAGATTTTTGCAGCACATTCTTAGAACAACTTTATTTTTGTCTACTTGAGCTTTTTTTTAAGTATAAACATAGGGATGTGTTTATAGAAATACTAATAAATTTAGTGTTAGAAATTTATACTAATAGAAAATACTAATAAATTTATTTTAGATGAACTCTGCACCTAGTGACTAAAACAGTAAAATTACAAACTATTATTTTTTTATTAAGAAGAAATAAAGCATTGTTTTTGGTGTTGGGGCCACAACTGGCGATGCTTAAGGCCTACTCCTGGCTCTGCACTCAGGAACTACTCCTGGCAGTGCTCAGGAAACCATCTGGGATGCTGGAGATAAAAGCCGGTTCAGCCGCATCTAAGGCAACCATTCTACTTTCTGTACTAACTTTCTAGCCCCAAGTTATTTTTTTTCCTGGGGCACATATAACACTTTCTAAATAAAGTTCTTGCAAAAAAGTGTTAACAACTTTTATGAATAGAATTTTTAAAAATTTTCAAGATAAGTTTGTTATTTCCAGCAATAAAAAATTTATTAAGGCAAATAATCCTTACCTAATATATGTGTGTATGTACTTGCTTATGAGTGTGTAAGAGAAAAGGAAAGAGATAAGAGAGAAAGAGGAAGAGAGAGAGAGAAAGAGAGAGGAAGGTGGAAGGGGACATATTTGATATTTGCCTAAGAAACATAGACCAAGTTACAGATGTCTCTCACTTTTATAGGTTCTCTTAAATTTCATGGAACTCAATTTCCACATATAAAATGATTGTGTGTTGAAACATAACTTCTGGGGCAGGAGATATAGTACAGTGGGTAAGGTGTTTGCCTTGCATATAGCCAACCCGGTTCAGTCCCCAGCACTGTATATTATACCAACGGGCATCTCCAAGTCTTGATATCTTATTCAAATTTCCCTGTATCAACCGTGTCCCAGCATCCTCTTTGCTTCCACTCCAGCTATCAAAAACAAGTCCATGTTCCTCATAGCTGTCATCAGTCAGAGGGCTAGAGAGGTAGTACAGGAGTTAAGGCTTGCACTGCACAGTGCTAACTCTAATCTATCTGATCTCTCGCACTACATGTGGTACTCTGAGCACCATCAGAAGTGTTCCATGAGCACGGAGTAAAAGTAAGTCTTGACCACCACTGGGTGTGGTCTAAAAATAATCTCTTTCTCTTCTCTCTGCCTCACTGTCTTCTGTCTCTGTCTCCCTCTGTCTCTTTCTCTCTCTCTCTCTCTCTCATACACACACACATACACACAGATATCCAAGTACATTAAACTTCTGCTTTAACACTGCACAATACTTGTCTACTACATTCAAAACCAAGTTCATGCACCTTTCCCAGTTCCTGCTGCAAATGTGCAGAGCATACACTCTGCTCCAAGAAGACTTCTTCAGAGGCACAATCCAAAGCAGAGTTTCCCAAACTTATCTGGCCTACTGTTTCCTTTTCAGAAAAAAATAATTATCATTCAACATCCCCAGGAAATTGACCTTCTTTAAGCTAACAAGCAGAAAGAAAGTGTTCCTCAATTCCACCCAATGCTACTATCATGCCCTCTCCTGGGACAACATTACACTGAGGTGGGGTGGCAGTATAGAACACTTTAGGAAACACTGATCTGGTGTCCACCCACAAACCTGCATTGTTTCAAGCTTCCAATAAGCTCATCCCCATATTTCTGTCTCCCAATCCCTGTGATCTTTTGAGCTCTCCTGGAACAGAATCTTGTCTTCTTAATTCCCATGAAAACACTGGTTCTCTGAGAAGTATCTGATATACAGTGGATGCTCAATCCATGATGTTTAATAATGTTTAACCGATGAATGAGTGAATAATTATACACCTTAAGCACATCCCAGAGTCAGAGAGACAGTACAGGGCAAGCAAGGCCAGAGGACTGGGTAATGCCCAGCATTTCAGGGCATGGGCAGCACTGCATCCTAATATATTTGCATTGAATTATGGTCCTGACTAGCTGAGTATCTCCGAGAATGACCTGCCTGAGTGCACCACCCTGCCAGCAGTGCTTAGGACCACCCCCAAGAAACCCCTGCCTTTTAATCTAGTGACTCAGGTTAATGAAGTAGCTTTCATGTCATAAAGAAAATTTATTTTGGTACATAAAAATGATCTGAATGTGCTGGAAAGAAAAATTAAATTAAAAAAGTAAAGTATTTCATACTTATTCAAACTTGTTTCATTCCTACGAAGAAATGCATCTCCACATCTCCGTTTTCTCAAACTAAAAATTTTTTTGAAAACCATTTATCTAATGGGAAAGCAATAAAATCTACAGAGATTAGGGAAAGCAAATTTTCTGTAGCTATCTCCCAGGGTTAAAAGAGAACTTGATTATTTTCTAAATAGATCATAAAATATAAATGATAAAATTATATTGCCTTGCTCATCGTATTACTGTTAGACACAAAAACACTTAAGTATTTAATCCTCATTATTCTTCATACATTTCAATATTTTCTCATTTGCCAGTACAGACCAGCCTGGGAAAGCAGTAGTGAAGAATGAATGAGTCACTATAACAATAACACAATCAAATTCTCTTGCTCAGTCTCCATTAAATACGTTACAAAAACTCCAGTCTTCTGTCACTCTCCTGTCACTTGCTGCATTTAGAAATGAGATGGCTGGAGTGCTGGGCACAAATCCTGAGGATAAAATCTACCCTCCTATTTACTGTGTGGTTCTGCACCGGCTCATCCCTCCTTCTGTTTACCGTGTGGTTCTGCACTGGCCCATCCGTGTCAAACAAATTTTGCCACTCCAGTGGTTTCTGCTCTCCTGGCTGACCTCTGCTGACACTCTTCACCTCCTCCATCCCCTACCACCAGTGCTGTCCCAACACACCCTTCAAATGGACACTATGGGGAGGCAGTGACCCAGTTCTTTACCTTCTGTTTCTCCCTCCACACACACCACCAACCGTTGTTCTAGAACCTATTTTGTCCTGGCATATTTCCTAATCAAATCCAACCACTGGCCATAAGATCCTGTCTCCATCACCAATCTGAGTGCCTTAGGCGCTTGCTCTGCCAAGCACTTGCTTTGGCTTTGCTCTAGCATGAGTCCTCGGGAGTTATTCATACCGCAGCAAGGACTCCTTGCAACCTAGAACCCATACTTCCATTTCAGGCACACTTTCCCACTAGACTTCTGTTCCTCCGCAGGGGTATTATATCAAAGCCTGGTTCACATGAGCTGCAGTAGTTAAGTAGTATATGTATGTTTCAATCTGTCTGTATCTCTTCTCCATTGGAAATGTCCCAGATGGGCTATTTTTGAGCTCTCTGAGACTTATCAGTACTTCAAACGAGATGTCTCCAGGCTAAAATCATAAAGTTCCACTGGAAGATATTTTTTGAAATTGTAAATGATTAAGAATAAATATGAAAATGTTAACAATAAATAAACAATAGGTTTCCCAATCAGTTATTCACATTTTGACATGTTTTCCTATTTTTTAAAGTAATGATTTGTCAAGTCATATAATACCTCAAAGATAATTCTGTCTTCTTTCACCTGGATCATGATCATCTTCATATATGTGTATATATATATGTACATATATATGTACATATGTAAACATTCATCAGGAGTATAGAATCCCATAGATTTGTCACTACAATCTATTCATTCTTCCATAATTTTTCCTAGTTCATTCTAAGTACAATTACTTAATTAAAAAATTATTTATCACTAATATTGAGTGAGTTCCTTATTATTCTTTAGGGCAAGCTTATAGCAATAAAACTACTGCGCCAGGGTAGGTATTTAATATGCTGCTAAACTATTTTCCAGGATATGATGCAAATTTAACCCATTTTAGGGGGTCTGTCTCACTTCATACTTGTCAGCAGCATACCTTCCTTACTATTTATTTATTTTAGTTGGTGGGAGAGGCATACCCAGAGTACTCGGGGCTTACACCTGCTCTGCACTTAAGAATTATTTCTGGCAGTGCTCAGGGACAATATGGGGTATTGATGATCAAACCTGGACAGACTGCATGCAAGGTAAGCAACCTACCACTTATTTATCTCTCTAGGCTCTATTTTTATGTTTTTAAGTTAGAGCCTATGTAATGTCATTATTATATGTTACGTTCAATGTATTAAAGAACAAAGGTACTGTATCCCAACACTGCCAAAGTACGGAGGATCCCTCTGCTGCTGTCCCTAAGTCTCGAAATTCCCCTTTCTTTCTCTTTTAATTACTGAAATATTTGCACTGCACAATTTGGAAAGTAGGGTTTTATCAATTGAAGTAATATTGGCTTGTAACATTATATGAGGTTGAGGTATTCAACATTATATTTTCACATCTGCATACACTACATTGTGATCACCTCCAAAAAGTCTGGTTGCCATCCTCCACAATAAAGCTAAGCCCCCTTTCTCACTCAACCCCCTCCTCTCTGCTCTGCTACAGTTCTTAGAATCTATAAGTTTGTTCATATTTAGTTTGTTCACTGGCTGTTTCTTCATATTCCACAGATGAATATAACCAGATAGTATTTTCCTTTCTCCAGCGGGTAGGGCATTTGCCTTGCACATGGCCGACCCTCTGTCCCTCTCTGAGAGTCCAGCAAGCTATCCGTGGCGTATTCGATATGCCAAAACCAGTGACAAGTCTAACAATGGAGACATTACTTGTGCCCACTCGAGCAAATTGATGAGCAATGGGATGACAGTGATACTGTGAACATAATACCATCTTGGTTTATTCCTGTTACTGCAAGTGGAAAGGTTTCATTATATATATGTCTCTATATATATTCTAAGTACAATTACTTAATGAAAAAATTATTTATCACTAATATTGAGTGATTTCCTTATTATTCTTTAGGACCAGCTTATAGCAATAAAACTACTATGCCAGGGTAGGTATTTAATATGCTACTAAACTGTTTTCCAGGATATGATGCAAATTTTTTTAAACCTTTTTTTAAAGGTGGGAACTGTTATTTCAAGTAACATTTGGTAGGGAATGCTTAAAGTTAATTTGTCAATTTTCTTCAATTCCTTTGTCACAATTTTCAATTGTTGGGGTACTTTCTCTCTTGTCATATGAAAATGATATCATATTTTGAGAGTTTCTGCTGAAAAGCTAGTCTAAAAACTATGATTTGTATACTCCTATAAAAATAAGCTCCATTTAATTACCACCCTGTATATAATTTTATGCTCACCTGTCATCATTAGCATTTTTATTGAGTCTCACATCTTGACAGGGACAAATTTGAAATTAGAAAAAAAGATTCATTTGGAACATTGCTCTCCAGTGAAATTGGTCTACAGGTAAATTACTTCGTGTATGACATAAAAAGCTTGCCCACAATTTTCTTGAAGCATTTTTCATAGCATTGAAAATGATTCTACTTAAATGCATCTCTTTTTTTGTGTATAGACAAAATATCTAACTACTGAAACATTTTCTATTCCTTCACAACGACTTCAAAAGCTGATCTAATAAGATCACACAGCTCTCTTGAAATGCTCTTTCCTCCTTCCCTACCTACAATAACTTTCACCCCAGTGAAGTCTTCATGTCTCAGACTCGTGGAAATGACACGAAAGGGCCCACAGAACAAAATCAAAAGCTGCCAACACCAGGAAACCCATAATAATGTCTTATAAAGAGCTGTCAGCAGTGTGAAGAAAGGAACACCAGAAAACCTAATGCCAAGAAGCAAGAAAGTGTGAACACTTTGTTACTCGGGGTCTCTCTGGAGCTGTGTTGAGCATCCTAGCAAGCCTGACAGCGATGTGACGGGGTGTGGCATATCCTTCTGACACTCCCCCCAAGAAACTTTTCAGGGCTCCGTTGTATTAATTAACTAGGCTCATGCTGCAAATACATTCTTCTTGCACATTTGAATGGCATATACCACGCTGAACCACACTTAGGTTGATTGGCTGTTTCAAAAGGAACAAAATAAAGTGTTCTAAGCCAAACCTCTGATCAAGTTATGAGAACAAGAGAAAACCAACTTGGCATTGAGATGCAATCACCGAATGCTTGTCAAGAATGTTAAAATTTTTTTTTCTCCTCTTCACAAAATACAGGAGAGGTGTGATTGATGGTTAACTCATAAAATAATGAGAGATATGCTTTTAAAAATCATGTGCTTCTATTCAGCATCATAATCACAGAGCAGGATGACCTTTGGAGTGAAAGGACATAGAATTTAAAACCACACAATACTTTGGAGAAAAAATGCAGAATTAATTGCCCAAAATAGTCATTTAAACAAGGACTAAGAGATTAATTAGTACAACCCATTGAAAAGCATTTTTGAGCAATTACTAATGTTCATGGTTCTTATGTGACTGGAGGAAAATATATAGCTTTTTCATAATTTAAGGACCCTACTTTATGTCATAAATAGATTAATTTACATTTCTGCAAAACCCTGAAAAACTAGGATTATTTGCTTCATTTTTTGGTAAGGGATTAAAGCACCATATCACACAGGAGTTCTTAAATACACAATTCTGAGACTGAACTAAGTGTTTTTTATTTTCTCAGCACTCACTTTTCCTACCTTGTCATTCCTTACTTCTCAAAATAAAGTACAAAAACCTCAAAAGAAAATTATCTCTATTCTTGAAGACACATAAAAACAATAAAGAGTGCTTACTAAAAATCAAATTTAAAAAATAAGTTTGCAAAAGCAGTGGGGAGGAATTTGAGACACTGATCGAGGTATGCTGACACTGGTGGTGGCTATGGAGTTGGCAAATAGTATACCTGAAACTCCATTATAAATCATGTAAACCACAACACCTGAAAAGAAATTGAAAAGGGAAAAAATAGTGCTTACTGTGTGCAGATGGTGTTTAAGTGGTTGACATCTCGACTCCAAACTCCCTATTAAGTAGGGTCGATTATTATGAGCATTTTAAAAATGAAGGAAAGGATACATAACTTAATCAAGGTCATGGACTTATCTAATAAAATAACACAAACCAGGCTATTAAACATAACAAATATGCATACTCCCATAGTTATCGAAGCAAAAACTCAGAAATCAATATCTTGAGAAGACTGTGTTCTAGGGGAGAATGTACTCTGTGTCTTACTCTTCCTGGTGCTGAAGCCTTCACATTCTTGACCTTGTAGAGACACCACTCTGGTTTCTGACCCTACCATCCCAAGGGACCATTCATTACTTCTTCATACCATCTTCCTTTGCTTATGCTTCTCTCTCTGCCTCCTCTTCTTACAAGGACACCGGTCATCTTGGACTGTTATCCTGCCCCAATCTGAGAAAACCTTAAATAATAACATCTATGCCTAATTTCCAATTATTGCTACATGTTTAGTTCCAGAAGGACATAAATTTTGAAGACACTCTTCAACCAACTATAGTTGTTGGCAACTTGTGAAACAAAGTCTCAGAGTCTGCACCTGACCACTCTAGCATCCAAACCAGGAAAGATGAGTATCAGTAACAGAGTGATCCGTTCGTTCCTGCATTATGAATACAAGCACAGCGTTACAGAGATGCAGAGCAAATGACATTTGAATGTACCATGAAAAATGAATAGGCCTAGTATTTTTAGTAGGCAGAGAAGAGAACGGCTAATATTCAGGCAGAGAAGCGCTAACTAAGGAACACAGTGATAAAGGGGAATACTGCATTTGGGAAAAGGCATGACCTAAGCAAACTGATACATGGGAGGCAATATTTGGGTAAGAGAAAGTTGGGATAGAAAATTGTGGGTGCTATGTTTATAAAGAAGATTGACATAATTAATGGCGAATATGTATCAATCTAAGGCATCTACTATGCAGACTACCAGAAGCCATTAATGAAAGTGATGCTTCAGTAGAATCATTTTGGCACAAATGGAGACAATGTAGTAAAGACAGAGATCCCAATCAGGGGCCATGACTCCAGAAGTTAAACACAAAATTCGTAAAACTCAAGAAAATAATTTGACTATTTTAAGCAAAGAAAGAATGAAAGTAGAGTCACAGGAGCTTCAATTTCAGGATCAATGACCAGCATCTTGGTTTTGTTTGGTCTGCTTAACCTCAGAGCAAACTCAACCGACTAATTCATCTGTGGCAGATTAAAAGTCCCCGTGAGTCCTTTGATATGTCTTTCATCCACAGAAAAGCATTCGTGTCTCCTTTCCTTGCTTCTTGAAGGGTTCCATGGTGTTCTGGGCTTCATGGCTGGATCACTAGAATATTTGCAGCTCCTGATTATGCTTTTGTGGAGACAGGAATTGTCATATAAAACTCCAAAGAGCCCGCTGAAGAGATCATTGGAAATATTTGGGGAAAATCTGGAAAAGAGAAAGGAGCCTCTCTAAATCCAGCCTTCCAGCTGCCCCCATAAATGGCCGTATGAGCGATGATGAAACTGAATTCTTCCAGCTGACCAAAGTGGATGGAGTCACGCTGCCACCTAAATTGTAAAAGTTAAATGTTCATCACTAAAGGCACGACTACCCTTTGAGGTACTTTAGAAGAGTGAAACCCATTCATAGAATGAGGGAGCATGATTCATTCAATCTCTCACAGCGATTTTGTTATATAAAACTAAATGAACAAATATGGATAAGGGCAACCAAAAATTATCTTGAAATAAAAAATCATCCCTTGGTTAAATTTCAGCAGGGTAGAAAATATTCTAGTAGTGGTTCAGTAGCAGTTTTAGCAGAGCAAAAAAATCTATTGTGTTATGCAATTTAAAAGATGGGGAGAAAGGAAAACCAAAAACCTTCCTGAATCTAGTCTGTGCCATCGTGACAGACCACTCTGTGGCCAACTGAGATGTTCTAAGACTTAAATGCCAAGATTCATTCGATCTTAATTGTTTTTAAATGGCTGGAGCTGCCTAATGTCAGTTATTAGTACCAAGGATTGCTGCTAAGCCAAAGAGAACTTTGTGCATTTCAGGAATAATCGCAAAGCTTTCCCAGGGCTTCTGCCTCCAAACACACAAAGAGAGAGCAGAAGTAGCCTGTGTTTGGAAAAGCACAAACTTTAACTTGATTGTTGACCAAATTTGAGATGCAATTGGAAGGACCTAAGCAAATTAAACATATCCACAAATTAGTTCTTGTCTGTAGAGCTCTAGTTCATGACTCCTTGCCCATAATTGCCTGCCATCATTTAGCTTTGGTGAAGAAGTACCCTCTGAATAATCTATACTTACTTGTTTTTGTGTTAAAGTTTCCTGCACTCAATTGGTATTTCAACCATCCAGGTCATGAAAATATGCCATCAACTATTTCAAGGTAAAGAATTACTTTGCCATAGTAACAATTGTATTTTTGGTATTTGATAGACTATTTTCCCCAAAATATCTAGCAGTAGAAGTGAAGTAATTAACCCAATTATAATGGGTCAAACCATTCTCCAGCATCCACTCCTCAGGACGAGAGGAACAGCTCAAAGTGCTGCAGTGCACACTTCACCTGTGGGATCCCAGATTTGATGCCCAGAACCACATAATCCCCAAAGCTGGGCACCATCTTTCTGCCCACCCCAAAAATCACTTTCCAGAAGTCAAACAAAATTTAATATTCAACTCCTCATTAAATGTTTAGACTTTCAGTATGCATAGGATTACTTTGTCATGTAGATATCACTACTAAAAAGAAGTCAATGTAGTTTAAAACCAAAACTACCTATATTGCTGGTTAGTAAAAGATCTGCTTGAATTTTGCTCTTTTCCGAATTCCCATGTTTTCCAATTATCTCTTTCGGCTAAGGCACAGGCAGCAAAATACTCAGGATAAAGGTCTGATGAAAGAATTTCTTATATTCTCCTATAAAACTTACATGAAGAATTTCACATATAAAGTTTTATATACTATTAAAATTTTTGGTACTGTGATTTACAATACTGTTAATGATAAGATACATACAATGCCCAATACCACAACAACACCACTCTCAGAATGTTCCTTCCTTTCAACAGACACGACTTGCCACAGCAAATTCAATTCTATAGATCATTTCTCAGGATTTGTGCATCCTTTGAGTCATTTTACAGAAAAAATATGTTAATTTGTAAAGATAATCCTTGCTGAAAATGTAAGGTCAATGTAATTGAGACAAATGGTGAAACTCAACTGCACAGACTCCTACTGAAAATTTAAATTATGATTAATTGAGAGAACATTTAATGAAATGCTCTGAATTTGTCAAGTGAAACATTTAAAGAATAATCAACAAAAGTACTGATACTCATCCTGTATAGACAGAAATGCAAGTTTCAGACAAAAATACAGGATTCATTACAACTGTCTTCTCTTTAAGTGATTCTGAGTTGGGATCTACTGTCTGGTAAAGTCAGTGGAGACAGTTAAAACCCTGGATCAGGGGCCAGGGAGATAGCAGAGTGGGCAAGGAGCTTTCCTTGCTAATTTGAGTTCAATCCCTAGCACCACCACCACCTCCCCAAATGGTTCCCTGAGTCCTGCAGAAGTGATTCCTAAAGTCAGAGCCAGGAGTAAGCCCTAAACATGGACAGCTGTGCAACAACAACAACAATAAAAAAACAAAGCAGAATCAGGACAACTCAATATTCACATCTGAATCCAGATTAATCTTAATCACATCTCTCAGGCTGACCTCTACCTCTTTGTTCAATGAAGTTATTTCATTTTCTAACACTGATTTAATAAGTCTAACTCTCCATAATGTCTAACTTTCAATACGATGGAACAGATTTGACAAGATTCCAATGCCAACTACTAACATGCCTGGGCAAAAATACTTCATGGAGTACCTCTACATTGAATACTTATATGTTCATAAAACTTTCTTCCCGTGAACTAATAATGTACTGATACTTTAACTAAAAGAGGAAACAAAATAAAACCTTAAGTCCATAGTTTCTAAACAGATTTTAGACTTCTCTATTTTATGTCATCTTTATACTGCCTTCTAGAAATGGGAAAATATGCCAGCTTCAGGCAATATGAAAATGGAAACAATTTGGCTGTATCACAGCGCTCCTGCAATGTTAAGGCCAATAGCACAGGCAACAATATCAGCAGAGAAACCTTAGGCAGCAAACCACATGCTGATCTGAGCATCACATTTGACATCTTGTCTATGATACTCGGAAAATTCCAGAAAGGAGGCACGGTTAATACCAATAGCACAAAAGATAATATCTAAAAATTTGTTACTTTTACTTTTAATGAACTATATCTAGTACCACTTCATTGCCTTTATTAATATAGTAAAGAGGACAAAGACAAAATTCCAGTGAAAATTCTAATTTAAATTGTAATAGAATACAATTTCCTTAAAATTCCACATTAGCAATGGTGTTGAGACAATTTTATAAAATACCAAATATCAATGTGTCCTAAATGTTTCCTATGTGCCAAGTCCCTCAAAATATCTTATACATAATATATCTCATTTAAATATGGCAACATTTAAATAAGATAAGATCATCTCCTTTACCAATTGCAGAAATAAAACTCAGAAAAGTCAAATAACTCATTAGAGGGTTAAAGTTCCTATACACAATGTAAAAGTAGTACATGGGAGAGCTAACACTTAAATTAAACATTCTAATAAAATATCCTGCTCTAAACCACCATGGTTGTTAGACAGTCTTTCTGTGTTTGACTAATATATACTGAAAGGAAAATCTGCTTTCAAACTGTAGGTTAGCCACTTTACTTGCCTTGCAATATTTAAGGAATATATTTATTCAACTTTAATTTCAGTATGTCAACTGTAAATTCAGCATAATAGTCTTTACTTCATAGGACTGTTATGAGGTTTAGGTGTGTACACATGTAAAACACCCATAACAGTGCCTCTCACATGGTAGATGTTGAATAATGATCTCAATTTTCCCTTGACCTCCTTCCTTGTATTTATATTTAATAACATTAAAATATGTGGACTATCTACATTGTACAAACACTGTACAAAACATTACAGGTTCAGTGGCAAATAAAATTGAGAACCTTGTATGCTTCTGAGATCAGTAATTAAACTGTAAGAGCTAACAGCAATTTTTTTTTGTTTTGTAGAAAATATAACCTCCATCTGAACTATTAAACTCTTACATGTGAAAGGAGTTGCAAATATAAGTATAACTATGTCTAATAAAGTTTCATAAAAATAGATGGGAGATACTTTTTGATGTATGAGTCATAGTTGGCCCAAGTGACCTTGGGCCCAATAGCATTAAACAAGTGATTACAACATAATGTGGAATGTGATAAGTACAGGAGATATAAGAAACTATGGGAACACAACATGGCCGGGCCAGTTCAGTCATTCTGGGAGAATTCGTGAAACCTTCTCAGAGCCGTGACATAAGATGTAAAAGTTGAAGTTGGAGCAAAAATTAGAAAGAAGAATTTCAGAACAAAGAAAGGCAAAGGCTCATAGATAAGAGAGACACATGATCCATTTGAGAACAACCACGTGAAGGAGTTCAAGGGCTGGAGTGGGGTGTGAAATGACAGTGAGTAGCAGGGAAGACCCAACTCAACTAGAACTCTGCTTACGAAGATTGGAGATGATTCTAATGGGAAGATCAGTACTTTTACCCAGGACAATGATAGACTCTGGACCACACTGTTGATGTCTAAACTAGCAGCACCCCTAAGGACTGAAGAACTATGAGCAACTCCCTCCTACTAAATATACCCACTTTTTATAGACTTTCTGATTCCTCCCTTTATGGGTGTTTATTAACCATCACTTCTGAATCATGTAAGTACACTTAGGAAGCTTTTTAAAATATTTAAAATTGATTCTAGTTTTCAGTAATGTTTTAAACTATTCCAACGTTAAAAACATTTTAAGCCTAAATCTGCCCAAGAACTCTTTCATAAGTGAAAAATGTAAAAGGGTGAGGGGAGGATGGAAACTTTCTTGTACTGTTACTACTGTCTTTCCTTGGCTGGAATTGTTGAGTCAATGATGCCAACAAGATAAAAGAAAGTACTGCCATAGTAACAATATTTTAGCTTGCTGGAATGTGCATATCTTTTCTACTGATATATTCATCTCAAAATCTGGATTGCTAACAAAAATTGAGGAAGTCAATCAAAACTAACACTCCACTTCCTTTTGTTGTAATAATAATAATTAAAAAAATACCTGAAATATTGCCTTCCTTCCCCTACTCTCCAAGCACATTCCTAAGACTATTACTCACAAGTTAAATCATTACAAAAATTCTTCCTTATATGTATTTGATTTGGAAAATGTATTTTTAGTGATCTGAACCAGAGCAATCACTTGAATAGTTAGAAGAATTGGTTCTGGGATAGGGGTGCTATCTTGCTTTGCTTCTCATTGTGAACTTCAGTTTTAAAATTTGTTTCAATTTGAAAACACCTTAAATTTTTAATAACAAGGAATTTATTTTGTCTTATTCCCAATTTCAAATTCTTTAAAATTTGGCTGCAATAAATATCAATGGAGATGAGTCATATGCAAGATAAAGATAAAACATATAAGTAGATTATAATTTACATGGGTTATAAACTCTTTAAGATTGAAGCCAATTTACTCAATGGAAAGACTATTCCATATATTGTCTGGAATAGCATGATGTTGAATTAAATACTATTGAGCAGACACAACTAAAGCTACCTTCATGGAAATTTACTGAGAGGTTTGAATTAACTAACATTCCACATAAAGGTTTTCTTCTTCTATATGGGAAAAAAAAAGAACAAACACCTTTTACTTCCTATGAGCACAGTAAACAGACCAAACCCATTTGGCAGACTGTGGTTCATTCAATATGTATGAAATTAACCATAACCCAGCAGATTCAATAATTTCAGATGCCATAACAATGGCCTCCACAATTGATCACCATGTAATCAATTCAGCCATAGCAATAGAGTGGTGCTTCAGAACCGGAGAGGATGAATGGAAATTCACTCAGACCTTGAGCTATGTGGTCCTACAGCTACACCATGTCCTAAAGGATCACAGAGATAAGAAAGCACTGGAAAACAATGCCCAACTCAATCAGTTCTCAAAGATTTCCCTGGAGTTACCCGGGTACTGAATAGGAGAGCAAAGCCCTGGTTTTCTAAATATCCACCTCAGAAGTATCACACATTCAAAATTTTATCTTCTCTCTCACTGAACTAAGTTTTTGGGTTTTTTATATGTAAAGGGTTACCTTTACATATGTAAAGGAGGGTACCTTTCAATAAAACCCTCAGTATTCAGTTTGACAGCTACATTCATTTGGCTCCGAAATGCATTTTTTCAAGATGCTTGTTTTTGATAGTAAAGGGGCAGTTCCTGGGACTTACCCCTGGCTCTGTCCTCAGGATCACTCCTGGCAGTGCTTGGGGCACCATAAGAGGTTCCAGGTACCAGGGACTGAAGCCAGGTCAGCTGCATGCAAAGTAACTGTACTATCTCTGCAGCGCCATCATTGAACAGCATTTTTAACATCTTTCTCTTTAGCTGATAAAGACTATAAAGACTATTTGTTACCTTTTCCAAAGTGAAAAAGAAGATCTACGAGATTTCAAAGTCCTGCAAGACTTTAAATTCCATATGCCCATATACTTCCACTCCACAAGTCTGTATCAAAAGCAAAACAAACAAACACATTTCCGTTTTGTGGAACCAATTAAAGAACAAAGAGGGATTACCACCAATCATGCTGGAGTGGGGTATACTACCAGCTCATCTTTGGGCGTGGGGTTATTTTCAGAGGTGCTCTGGGGACTAGGTGTTGCCAGGGCCTGAACCAGTCTTCTGCCTGCACCGAATGTGCTCGAGTCCTCGAGAAATCTCCCCAGTCCACAAAGAAAGAATTTAATGAAACTCTTTTTGGGAAAGTATTTTTTTTATAATGTTTTACACTTTAAAGTGCTTCTTTCCACACAGATATTTAGGACTTTGAATATCTTTCTAAATGTAAATATTGTATATCTTTAAAAGATGTTTACAAACAACCATGAATACTAAATATAGTAGTTGTTATTTCCTCATTTAATTTACAACTACTATGAAGCATGCCAAATATTCAATATAATAAAAAATCTTCATTTTTCATGAATGTCGTTTCTTTTGACAACTTTATAAAGGAAACATAAAATAAGTTTATGCCTTTAAAGAAGCCCAAATTTGAAAAACTCCCTCATGCATTTTTACCCCCTCAGATTCTCTTATAAATGTTTTTACTTCAAAGGTACAATATAAAAATGACCTATGTGGGCATTTTAAAATGTGTTTCCATGTTAGGCTATGGAAAACAGAAAACAAAACAAAGAAAGTGTAACTCTGGCTGAGTTTAAGCTTCATGTGTATAAGACTATTGGTTT